>NW_026926289.1:0-26710 GCF_032062105.1 Saccostrea cuccullata
AGTAATCAATATATGCTCTTGAAAATAAAACATAGAAATGTGAGAATATCTCATTTTCATTTTTATCATTTTTTTTTGCATAAATCCTTTGTATCCGTCATATTTTGTAGTACTCCATAAAAACAAGAGAAATCGTTAATTTTTGTATTTTGAGACGACCTCTTTGGAAACAAGACAGTAAAATTTTGTGTTTTTTACATAAAGTATACAATATAGTATTACTTATCATATATTATTATAGTCAAAGCAAAATATATATTGTAGTATTTGTATAATTTGCTTTAGAGTGCGATAAATTGGTACTTTTCCATATAGTCCTATAGTAAATGTATATCTTTATTTTGAAACGATCCGTCAAAAATACCTGGACGGTATATTTTCTCCAAACTTGGCATGTACATGTACACTGGAGTCAATGTAACTTATACGTGGTACAAAAATAGTTTCTCTAGCGTAGTTTCATTTTCCACAATAAAACCCAGTAATTATGTAATAAATAATAATAATTGATAGTTTAATCATTCATAAATTTATTGGCAATGCATTCATCTGATACATGAAAAGAAGAAAACGATTGCTGTAGCCTTCAACTCGACATTGAAATATATCGACGACGTATTGTCACTTAATAATAGTTATTTCCATTCATATTTAGACACGATATATCCCAGTGAACTTGAAATAAAAGATACCACAGAGTCAGACAAATCTGTTTCATATTTCGATATATGACTAGAAATAAACGTTACTGGTAATCAAACAAGCGATCGAGCTTTATGATAAACGCGACGACTTTAACTTTTCAATTGTCAACTTCCCTCACCCATTTATGCAGCAATGTACACTCATCACTTATTACCCGCATACGGGGGTTGTATCTCTCAGTTGATTCGATACGTAAGAGCATGCTTAACGTATGAAAAATTTCTAAAAAGAGGTAAATTATTGATAAAAAAAAGTTGATATAAGAGGAATTCCAACAGTCATATGGTTCCGCATCTTTGGTCAATACAATGGACCTATATGCCAATACATTCTTGTATCTTAAAGTCAAATGCTGACTGACATTTTTCATTATTTACACACTGAATTGTATACGGATTTTCCCGTTATTTCCCAATCATGGCAAGGCGATGTAGCAGGGAATGCTTACTCCTCCATGGCGCACGATCCCACCTCCGGAATTTTGGAGGTCTTCGTTCGCTCTGCTCCTATTTTGTATTGTTTGAAATGGACTTATGGGCTTGAATACTGTTTGTTATCTCAATAGTATTCGTTTAGAGACCATTATTTAAGGGAAGACTGTCTAGTTTTTTTGCTTGGTTTCTGATGTGATCAATCAATTTGTTTGCATTACAAATTGTGTAAAAACGCCGACATCGTGAAAGGCTGAGCATATCGCTTAATGATGTTATAAA
Organism: Saccostrea cuccullata; assembly: GCF_032062105.1. Taxonomy (NCBI): domain Eukaryota; kingdom Metazoa; phylum Mollusca; class Bivalvia; order Ostreida; family Ostreidae; genus Saccostrea; species Saccostrea cuccullata. The sequence goes on from NW_026926289.1 coordinate 1,419, forward strand.
GCATTTATAAATTTTGCAGTTTTATTACGGAAAAGAACATGAGAAAATGTGTAAATATTTTGCTGTTTAACGACATTCTTCTACTAAAGAAAAAATCTATTTATTTTAGGAGCTTCGGATTCAAGGCGGGCAAAGCAGAAGAAAAAAAATTGACAGTTATTTTTCACAATGGTGGCAGGGCTATTTTCTCAATTCTCCTTATTAACATGGAAAAATGTTCTGCTTCAGAGACGTAAGATATGTGTGACGAACTTTGAAATTATTCTTCCGCTGGTTTTCCCATTAGTTCTGATAATGATCAGAAACCTTGCGCACTATCAACCAAGGACCATGAATGCCACGACATACTATGAGGAAAGCATCTACTATTGTGGTTTGGATCGAGTTTTTTATGTCCCAAATACCACCGTGATAGAGGACCTCATGAATAACACAAGACAAATTATAGTAGGTAAAGACATTTTATCTATTTTGAGGTACAGTGTATTCATAATTTCTTGATTACATGTGTTCACTAAAATACAATGTATGCAATTATTCAAATATAGACCCTTAATGGAATGCAGTGTGGAATATTCATTTATTTTGATTATCTTCTCTTTTTTTTGGGGGGGGGGGTCTTTTATTATATTATAAACCATTTCAAACGATAAAGAATAGAATACATATTAAAAAATTAATACAAATAAAATGTTTACTCAATATTTCAAAAGTCTTGAACAGTCGCCAAACACTGTATCTCTGTATGAGATCTCTTCCATTCCTTAAACAAATGTCCCGTGCTTAGTTAGAATTGTTATCTGTCATATTTGTATTTTTAGAAAAATACAGGTACGGATCGTTTCCCCTGAAAGGTAATAAAATGCTCACAGCCGTCTACATCAAAGAATATAATCTTTTATGACATCTATAGTTAATCAAATTATTTACTTATAATCGATACCATTTACATATATAAAAATATTCATGATATATATTCAGAAAATTTATGATTTATTATGATCACAAATAATTCAAAATGATATTCTTAATTTATGATTCTGATTCATAATATTTTTTTTCAGGATTTGCAAATGAAGAAGACATGATGAATTATCTACAACGGTCTCGCAAGCCCGGTGTTTACATTTACTACTGGGAGGCGGGAATTGTATTTGATCCGCGCCCGTCGTACATGTCGGATCTTCCAGAAGACATTACTTACACTACACGAATGAGGGGACAATGGGACACAAGGCCAAAGGATCAGTACGCTGACAAATCATTTAATCCTGGACCTGCATGGGACAGTAGTAAGCTTGAAAAAATGCAATACTACCAACCGTCCATGTATTTAATATCAGTAGTTTATGTTAAGGACAATATTCATTTGGAACTGTAGAAGTCCAACTGTTTGTGAAGACTACATTGTAGCCTTATTAAAATATAGTTTGTCAAAGCTTACCAGAACCGCGAAAGCCTTAAATTAATGCTTCTTCAAGAAGTTTTTTCTTCCTTTTTTTTAAATTTGGTTGTTGTTCTTGTTTTGCAATTTTGGTAATCCTGATTGAGGGATTACTAGTATATGATGGCTTTTTTCTGCCCTGTACATGCAAGATACAACATAACTTTGTTGACTTGCTACTTATTTATGTTAATATGAGAGATCATTATGTAGACATGCAACTTTATATTTATGTTAAAGTGCAACTTATTTATGTCGAAATGCAATTGATATATGTCAACATGCAAGATAATTATGTAGACATGCAACTTATTTATGGCAACAAGCAAGAAATACTATAGTATATGTCAACATGCGACTTATTTATGCCAGCACGCAAGATAAGTATGTTAACATGCGAGTTATTTTTATTGATACGCAGCTTATTATCTTGCAAGTGACATAGATTTCTTGTATGTTAACATAATTATATCGCATGTTGACATTAAAAGTCGCATGTCAACATAATTAATTTGAATGTTAACATAAATATCTTGCATATTAACAAAATTAACTTGCATGTTCAGATAAGTAAATTGCATATCTAAACAATTAACTCGTATGTCAACATAAATATTTATCTTGCATGTCTACATAACTATCTCGCATGTTCACATAAATAAGTTGCATGTTGTCATAATTATCCTGCATCATTAACGTCAGATATTGGCTAACGTAAGTGATTTTACCCATATTAAAATCAGATTCTCTCAAAAGATCTGTAACTTGCAGTTGAAACTGATGATTCATAGCACATATTTTGTCAAATTTTACAATGAGGGAATTACAACCTTTTTTACAATTGTTCACATAAGTTTGATCTATCAGTATGATGAGTCATTTTTTTTCAGATTACAAAATGGGCTTTCTTTGTCTAAAATATAGTCTAGATACTGCGATTATGGAATACACCAATTCTTCTATCATGCAGTCTACCAAATATTATGTTTCAACGAATGCCTTATCCACCATATGTAATAAACCCTTTGGCGAATTTCATCAGAATCACCTTTGCCATCACCATTGTTGTTGGTCTTATTCTATCTACACTCCAACTGACAAAGGAGATCGAGAGAAGAAACTAAAAGTAAGGAAAAACAGACTAGTATATTTACATGAGCAATTCTCTGCAATGTCTTTACCTTCTGTATATATTGAATATGTGGTAACATATTTTATTTCAATTTTTTTTGTGAAAGAATCTGATATTCTACTTGCATACAATATGAGGTCAGTTTTTAAAAAGCATTGATGAACATGTTCTAACTTGAGCAATATTGGAGAAATATGCAAATGTTTTTTTTCCAAATATCTCATAAAAGATGCCCTTCTGAATGATAGATTATTAAATATGCTACATAGAAGTAACTTATTTTTATCCATATACTAAAATAATTACCATGTTCTCAACACAAAGTTCATGGTAACAGAGATTTCTTTCAATATAATTTATGTAACCATCAGTGCAGTATTATAAATCCTTAATTGTAGTAAATCAAAGGAAATCAATCTTGTTTCTTTCTTTTTTTTTTACAGGAAACGATGAGGATGATGGGATTGAGTTCCTTTATTTACTAGTTCTCCTAGTTTTTTAAAGGATTCATCTATCTGATCATCACCTTCGCCATCACTGTTCTCATCTTTCAGGCTGGACCCAACAAGATGTTCCAATTCTCTGACTCCTCTTTACCTTTCTTCTTCTATCTATCCTACGCAGTATCTGTCGTGTCCTACTGCTTTTTGTTCAGCACATTTGTTAACAAAGTGATTTGCTAATAAGATTTGTTAAATGCTGGTCATTCCACTATTTATAGAAAAAAAATCTCTGAAAAAGCATTCTCATAATTTGGTAACTTTGAATTTTATGAAGAATATGCAGAGGATTCATTTTGATTCAAAGGATTACAATATGAATATCAATTTATCAGTCTAGTTGAATCTGGGCCCTGTTTCATAACCAGACTAATCATAGTCACCAAAGGGCTTACCACCAATCCATTGTCATCTATTGTAAGGGATGAAATAATTGTGAGCTTCCTTGGCCCTGTCCTCAATAACCCTGAAAGGAGTCTCAAAGCCATACAAATGATCTAGAAATCAAACTCTTGACAAGACTATTATTAGTATTGAGCTAGTATTGGATGAGGTTTTGTTAGAATAAAGTCTACAATCTTTTATTGCTTTTCTCCCACTTGTATATTGTTCAGACATGCTATTAGTGCATAAATATTGTGAACAAGGGTGCAACTATCTATAAATTGTGAATAAGTGGCTTAAATTTAGGTTGTGGGTCTAATGTAAAAATGTATGAATTCTTTAAAAAGTTGTCTTCTTTCCCTTGTATTATAAGAACTAAAGGAAATAAGGTCATGGTTATGATTAGTAGAAGCGTCCAAATCAAAATAATCCTTCATTATCATACAAACTGACAGACTCATTCTGTTTACTTTTAGCAAACTGCCTCTTATTTTGTCGGATTTTTCTTTTTTTGTTACCAACATACCAAATTTTGCCCTGGATTCACATTTTTCGGACATGACGAAGCCCCAAAAGATGGCTATATATCTGTTAAACAATATGGCTATGGCATTTGGCTTTACATCGGCAGCAGAACATGAAACAAAAGGAAACGAGCCATCGGACTTGGACGTGACCGTCGAACTTTGGCGTCCGAAGACATCGATCCATCGGGGTTTGGTGAGACCATCGGACTTTGGCGTCACTATCGCACTTTGGAGTCTTACATATATATTTCATTTATAGAATAAATCTTAAGTTACAGGAGCCGGATATCACTTAGTGATGGTTAAGGAGCCAAGCTGCGATGAGACCAAATTATTAGAAACAATCAGAAGCCGTATTTCGTCTGCGACTTTGGAAAGCAGTGTTGGGGCGGAGTTGTCTTTTCCTCTTCCTACAGAAGGGTTACCGTCCTTTGCAGACTTATTCACAAATCTTGAGGAGAATGCTTCAAGGCTTGGGATAAGTGGTTTTGGAATGAAGGGAGTTAGTGATTTTTCCTTAGCTTTATCAAATCAAAACAGATTTAGAACTCAAGAAATCATTTATATTATAGCTCAAACGCACTCCATTTGCAATTTCTTGTTGTAATTCTCCGTCGTTGTCTAGATTTTTTGCTGAAAAGATGTAAATCGTCACGTCAACTATATATATATATATATATTAAAAGAATTAAAAAGAAAACACAAAAATCCTCAGTTAAGCTTTAGCGCTTTCATTTTCAATCTTCAGAACGTCTCTGAAGATTGAAAATGAAAGCGCTAAAGCTTAACTGAGGATTTTTGTGTTTTCTTTTGAATTTTTTCTAATATTGTTATCGGATTACTGAGACATTATTTAAATTTTGGATATATATATATATATATATATATATATATATATATATATATATATATATATATATATATATATATATATATATATATATATATAATGTCAATTACGGGGACCTTGTATTATTAGTTACACAGTCAGTTAGTGACCTAATACGGATTCATACAGGGTGTGAAATGGAAATCCGTATTGGGACTCGGCGAACGAGTCCCAATACGGATTTCCATTTCACACCCTGTATGAATCCGTATTAGGTCACTAACTGACTGTGTAACGAATTTATCCCGCTGAAGACCTTTTTCAATATCAAAAAAATATTTGTGCATATTATGAAAATATTAGTTTTAATCCAATAACAATCAACATAAAATATCGTTACATTAACAAGAAATTTAACTAAACTACCTACGTTAACCTTTTCTTAGCCGCCATTTTTATTTACAATAACAACGCTTCGAACGGAATCGCGTGCCCGATTTTCATATTACGCCTCGACGGAGACGTAATATGGAAACGGAGACGTAATACGGAAAATTTCAGGGCGTCATGTGATTAGCTTTTATCCAATCAGTAATCGACAAATTTGTCTGAAGCGGGATAAAAAACCATATTCATGTTTCATGTTCCGGGGCTTATATATATATATATATATATATATATATATATATATATATATATATATATATATATATATATATATATATATATATATATATATATATATATATATAAAGCGAGACAGATTCCGAAGGTCGAGAGTTCAACCCCGGGCTGGGGCGGAAGTGGGTATCCATGTAAAAGTGAATTTCTTTGTGCTTTCTATATTAATATTTCTTCACTTAGGGCAGTTATGTTAGTTTAAGAGTTGTTGTAAAATATACTTTATAAATAATAATTAATTTCATTACAACATGTATTGGTAACAATCCTCTGTTAAAACTAATGTCCAAATAGAAGTATCTCACTTCTATTCTCAATGATCGTGTAGTGTAGAGCAGCGCCGCGAGAATTCCATCGGCATCGAAAGCAAGTTTTTTTGACTTGCCTAGATAGCCGAGCGGTCTAGCGCGCTGTTCCTGCACTGCTAGGAGACAGATTCCGAAGGTCGAGAGTTCAACCCCGGGCTGGGGCGGAAGTGGGTATCCATGTAAAAGTGAATTTCTTTGTGCTTTCTATATTAATATTTCTTCACTTAGGGCAGTTATGTTAGTTTAAGAGTTGTTGTAAAATGTGCTTTATAAATAATAATTAATTTCATTACAACATGTATTGGTAACAATCCTCTGTTAAAACTAATGTCCAAATAACTGTATCTCACTTCTATTCTCAATGATCGTGTAGTGTAGGGCAGCGCCGCGAGAATTCCATCGGCATCGAAAGCAAGTTTTTTGACTTGCCTAGATAGCCGAGCGGTCTAGCGCGCTGTTCCTGCACTGCTAGGAGACAGATTCGAAAGGTCGAGAGTTCAACCCCGGGCTGGGGCGGAAGTGGGTATCCATGTAAAAGTGAATTTCTTTGTGCTTTCTATATATATATATATATATATATAATATATATAAGACCTGCAATATAAAGTATATATCCCACAGACATACATTTAGTATATATATATATATAGAATAATTATCAATTAGGGGGACCTTGTATGAAACCATGTTCAGGGGTTTCACTTTTACCCCATCATTTATATATCTCCTTCTACATATACATATAAATTCTGATTTAAAACCGTGTTGTGCAAAATGGTCTTAGGTTTATTGAGATGGTGATTTAGTGGAGGTTAATAGTGCTAAAAATACAAGGCATTATATACACCCTGTGCCTGAAATACACCCCACAAGAAAGGTCTTATATAGAAATTTTCCCTATAAATGACACAGTTTCTTACTTTTACATAAAAAATAATGCTTTGAATATAAACAAGAATAAAAATAAAACATAACTGTATACAATGTAGAAAATGTGGCAGTTAGTAATATGCTGCAATTACACAGACATATAATACTGAAGCTGATGCATTGGCAGTGTTGATATACACAGTAGTTAATTGTGCATAGTGAGGGAGAACCTTTGTTTCCTTATTTTGGATGATCCCTTCTTCTCGTCGGAGCACCAATTTATATAAAACGGATAAATATAAGAAAATACTTAACACTCTGAATCATAAACTCTATATTAACTATATAAAACTGAAAACGAGACTTTTTTTTCTTAAAAGTCCTAAACTTAGCATTAATATATATTAGGAATTTGACAACGACTTCTAAAATTCGGCTGATGAATGTAAAGCTTATATAACCAGTATTACTTCTAAAATTCGGCTGATGAATGTAAAGCTTATATAACCAGTATAAAATTTCAGCAATACATCAATGCTAGTGTAATTTGTTATTGCAAGTAATGCAGGAGGCAAAACTCGCAAAACACTATATCCGAATAACATTATGAAAAATGCTAATTGTAAGACTATATTTTACAAAATTGCTTTTCAAAGAAGTAAAGGTAGAACCCATTGTAGATATCCGATACTGATAAGATAAGATAGAATTCTAGCAGGTATTAGTCTGCTCAAAAGAAATTAAGATAAACCTTTTAAAATACAGCGGGGAACTTATTCACAATTATTGATGCGTGTCTGTGTGTTATGAAATTTGTTGATTTTTCTGTTACAAAACGGTGCCAATAGTACATTTCTGTCAAGTTTTGAGATATTTACTGTTGTAACGACTCCGTGCCAAATTTGGAACTTTTACGTAAGCAAAACATTTTGTTTTGAAGCAGATCGTGCGTGATTTAATTCATGATGCTTTATAACCACCGTGTTATGATTTAGATCATGGTTTTCAGTACACTTGAAAACGAAATCAGATGAAAGAAAAAAAATTCTAGGTCCTTCGAAAAATATTAATAATTATCTATAATAATAATTAAAAAAGAAAACAAGTCCCCTTTTATGCATACTAGTAAAAAACATTTGCATCTGTTTTACATGGTTTCCCGAGATAACTGAAACGCAATTCGTGAATGCAATATCCAAAGGGGCATCGCTGCAAAGCAGTTTTGTTACTGATTGATTGACAGAAAAATCAAGGGTCTATCCTTTGAACTGTTTATGGACAAAATCAAAAGTTTTATGTAAAACGCACGTCAACTGTTTCTTAGCCCATTCATGCATTTTCAGTAGAAGTTTCCAAAGAATGCGCCTCGGAGGAAGATGAGCTGCCGTCGGACTTCCAAAGTAATGCTTCAAGCAAATTTGTCGTCAATGTCACTGGAGATTGAACCGGAGACGGGCACTTGTCTTCTACTTGAGATGGAGAAGAGACGGGGGTGACCTCAGTCTCCGGTTCCGGTTGAAGTATTGTCATATTGTCTGCTCCAAATAAATCTAGCAAAAGGTTGCATTGATCCAAGCTTAATTCAGCACTTGATGGAGAATGGAAAAGTGAATAACTTGAATGCTCATTATTTGATCCTTCTGTCTGTTCAGACATTGCAACACTATTTTGCGGAGTTTCAGGTGATAGAGTAGAGAGCTGGTTGATGCTATTCTCAGTTTGAAGTACATTTCCATTTTCTTCAGATCTTGAATGGGGATGTTGTCGAGAAGCTTTTATTTCCTGGGTAAGTGAAGCATTTGATGTTTTGTTCCTGTTTTTCGTGTTATCGTATGCTAACTTCTTGCTAATAAAGTTTCTTAAACCCGTTTTTGCCGACTTGTTTGTGATTTTACCTGAATGTTGAGTATCTGCATTCGATTGTTGTCTTTCGAACGTTTCATTCGTCGATTTTTCATCGGATTTTCTAGCTTGCGGCAGACTGCTTTTCATCAAATCTTCCACCATTGCATCAATTTCGCAAAGCCTCCTTCTGGGTCGCTTGTTCCTTTTTGTTTGACTGCGATCAATATCTTCCGTTAATCCGTATAATTTCAACTTCAGTTCCAGTTGCTGAAATAGATATGGACGTTGCATTTATTACATTTTGAATTGCTTTGATGAGAAAAAGTACAACAACAGAAGTCAGAATATTGCATATAACTTTATCTTAACGATAGAAATGGATAAAATGGTTAAGATTAAAAAAAAAGATAAGTGAAAATCACGAATATGTGTGTAATATATTGATTGAGAAATAATTTACAAATATTCTAATCATCATTTTCTGGTATTTAGCTTCCATCGCCTTCTGGTTTACTTCAAACGAAATAAGTTTCTGTTTGTCCTTTTTTAATTCCTTCACATATTCCACTGACGCTTTCAGGATGGAACCTTTGTTCAATTTCATTGCTCTAAAAATTAGCAAAAAAGTTACTTTGAAAAAGAGAAAAACAAACATGGATACATGTAGTATATTTAAATCATTCAGACCAGATGACTGAACCAGTTAAATTTACTTTAAGCACCGACAAAAACTAGAAAAAGGTCACAGATGTTTTTAAGTTCTTTAAATTTTTCATTGTTGTGATTTAACTTAGTAATACTTAAAGCTACTTTTGATCATTTGAAACTTAATTTAAAATTCAAAGTCGTCAATTTTATAATATTAAGTTATTATTTTTTTTAAATATATTTTTCAAAAGACAATTTATGGTTTCTTTTTTGTGTGTAGTATTCCTTACTTTCTAAAAAAAATATTATTAAGATATAATTAATTTTTTTAACTCATCTGTTTCATAGAAATTTTGTGTAATTTATGATAAAAAATACTTAAGGAAAAATGTATCATGTGCGAACAAAACAAATGACTTTAAAAAAATACTTACGGATGAGTATTGGGCGGTAAAAGTGTGGCCAACTCTTTAATTCTGTCATTAATGTTGTATCTTCGCCTTCGCTCAACTAGTAAGTAAATTTTAAACCATCTTCTAGTATATTGAAATAACAAAAAAATAAAATGTAATCAGTGATTTTCTTAAGTTATTAGCCAAACAGATAAACTCCTTTTTATCCAATAATAGGTAACATTTGATTATAAAAATATTTCGAAATGTTCTTACTTTATAAATCATATTACAGTATGCACTTATTGATATTATCAATAGCATGAATGTGTACTTACTGATGTTATTAATAACGTATGTTACGTAGGTTGGTATTATTGATAACTTCAGATAATATGAGTTCTTACTTTCCTTTTTTATTTTATTGACAAAGTTAATATATTTGGACTGGATGATGTAATTGACAATATGGGTGTGTATTTAATGGCGTTGATAATTCGGGTATCTACGGAGTGTTGTACTTTGTGATGTCCTACTGTGTACTTACTATGATTGATAATTCGGTATTTACGGAGTGGTGTACTTTATGATGTCCTACTGTGTACTTACTATAATTGATAATTCAGGTATTTACGGAGTGTTGTACTTTGTGATGTCCTACTGAGTACCTTCTAATGTTATGATTATGGTATCTATGGAGTGTTGTACTTTGTGATGTCCTTCTGAGTACCTTCTAATGTTATGATTATGGTATCTATGGAGTGTTGTACTTTGTGATGTCCTTCTGAGTACCTTCTAATGTTATGATTATGGTATCTATGGAGTGTTGTACTTTGTGATGTCCAACTGTGTACTTTATCAGATTGATAATTCGGGTATTTACGGAGTGTTGTACTTTGTTTTAAAAGCACAGATACACCAGTGCGAAAACAAGATGGAGTATTGGCCTCAAGTATAGAAGAAGAGCTTACCTGTTGGAAAGAGCATTTTGAAAGGATATTAAACCAGGAATGTCCATCAGCAGAACATGCTGAAATTATTGAAGCTATGGACACTTTGGACATCGATACCAACACACCAACAATTGAGGAAGTAAAACATGCCATCAAACTTCTCAAGAATGGGAAAGCCCCAGGGATCGATCAAGTACATGCAGAAATGTTAAAAGCTGAGGAAGTATTAACACCTAGACTTCTCACAGATATCCTGCAAACTATTTGGCAGACAGAAACAGCACCAGATGATTGGAAGGTTGGTCTCATAGTGAAGCTGCCCAAGAAAGGTGACCTAGCAGACACAAATAATTGGAGAGGGATTATGTTGTTGTCAGTTACCAGCAAAGTCTTAAGCAGAGTCATCTTAAACAGAATGGCCTCAGTGGTAGACCCATACCTTCGTAAAGAGCAAGCTGGATTTAGAAAAGGAAAATCATGCACAGACCAGATATTTTCCTTGAGGCAAATTTTAGAACAAAGCAATGAATGGAATGCTACGTTGTATGCCAACTTCATCGACTTTGCCAAAGCATTTGACAGTATACACCGTCCTGCTTTATGGATGATCCTCAAACATTACGGCATCCCTGATAAGATCATATCCATCATTCAGATGCTATACAAGGACTTCCAGGCAAAGGTCATCTGCGGAACTGAACTAACAGACAGCTTCCCAATCCAAACCGGGGTACGACAGGGAGGTCTGCTTTCACCATTGCTGTTTAGTTTCTGCATAGACTGGGTTATGAAAATTACTACCAGTCAGACCAGTCGAGGAATATCCTGGACATTTCAACAGTCATTAGAAGATCTTGACTTTGCAGATGATATCGCTTTACTATCACAGCGTTACAAAGATATTCAAAGCAAAACTGATGACCTGGTCAAGTATGGCAGACAAATTGGACTTAAGATAAATGTAAACAAAACAAAGTTAATGAGGATAAATACAAAGATAGATAAAGAAGTCACAGCGAACAATGACAGAATAGAAGAAGTAGACAATTTTACATACCTTGGCAGTAAGATCACAGCCAATGGAGATTCCACCATGGACGTAGAAAATAGAATTTCAAAAGCCCGTGCCATCTTTGCCAACCTACGGAACATCTGGAAATCCTCAATTATCAGATCCAAAACCAAACTAAGGATATTTAAAACAAATGTCATCGGAGTCCTTCTCTATGGATCTGAGTCATGGAAGGTGACAAAGAACATCTCGCAAAAACTGGATACCTTTCAAACTAGATGTCTCCGTAGAATACTGAAGATATTCTGGCCAAACAAGATCACCAACGAGGAGCTGTATGAAAGAACATGCACAGCTGCTATATCGGACCAGATTAAAGAAAGACGCTGGAAATGGATTGGCCATGTGATGAGGATGAAACCATCAGAGATACCAAGGGTGGCCCTAAGATGGACTCCACCAGGAAAGAGAAACAGAGGGCGACCAAAGGAAACATGGCGACGGTCGGTTGAAAAGGAAATGAATGATCAAGGGTGGACTTGGGGCACTGTACAGACAATGGCAGCAGACAGACAGAGATGGAGGTCCTCGGTGCAGGCCTTATGTGCTCAAAGCACGAAGAGGACTAAGTAAGTAAGTAAGTACTTTGTGATGTCCTACTGTGTACTTACTATGATTGCTAATTCAGGTATTTACGGAGTGGTGTACTTTGTGATGTCCTACTGAGTACCTTCTAATGTTATGATTATGGTATTTACGGAGTGGTGTACTTTGTGATGTCCTACTGTGTACTTACTAATGTTATGATTATGGTATTTACGGAGTGGTGTACTTTGTGATGTCCTACTGAGTACCTTCTAATGTTATGATTATGGTATCTACGGAGTGTTGTACTTTGTGATGTCCTACTGTGTACTTACTATGATTGATAATTCGGGTATTTACGGAGTGGTGTACTTTGTGATGTCCTAGTGTACTTACTATGATTGATAATTCAGGTATATACGGAGTGTTGTACTTTGTGATGTCCTACTGTGTACTTACTATGATTGATAATTCAGGTATTTACGGAGTGGTGTACTTTGTGATGTCCCACTGAGTACCTTCTAATGTTTTGATTATGGTATTTACGGAGTGTTGTACTTTGTGATGTCCTACTGAGTACCTTCTAATGTTATGATTATGGTATTTACGGAGTGGTGTACTTTGTGATGTCCTACTGTGTACTTACTAATGTTATGATTATGGTATTTACGGAGTGGTGTACTTTGTGATGTCCTACTGTGTACTTACTATGATTGATAATTCAGGTATTTACGGAGTGGTGTACTTTGTGATGTTCTACTGTGTACTTACTAATGTTATGATTATGGTATTTACGGAGTGGTGTACTTTGTGATGTCCTACTGTGTACTTACTATGATTGATAATTCAGGTATTTACGGAGTGTTGTACTTTGTGATGTCCTACTGTGTACTTACTAATGTTATGATTATGGTATTTACGGAGTGGTGTACTTTGTGATGTCCTACTGTGTACTTACTATGATTGATAATTCAGGTATTTACACAGTGGTGTACTTTGTGATGTCCTACTGTGTACTTACTATGATTGATAATTCAGGTATTTACGGAGTGTTGTACTTTATGATGTCCTACTGTGTACTTACTAATGTTATGATTATGGTATTTACGGAGTGGTGTACTTTGTGATGTCCTACTGTGTACTTACTATGATTGATAATTCAGGTATTTACGGAGTGTTGTACTTTGTGATGTCCTACTGTGTACTTACTAATGTTATGATTATGGTATTTACGGAGTGGTGTACTTTGTGATGTCCTACTGAGTACCTTCTAATGTTATGATTATGGTATCTACGGAGTGGTGTACTTTGTAATGTCCTACTGAGTACCTTCTAATGTTATGATTATGGTATTTACGGAGTGGTGTAGTTTGTGATGTCCTACTGTGTACCTTCTAATGTTATGATTATGGTATTTACGGAGTGGTGTACTTTGTGATGTCCTACTGTGTACTTACTAATGTTATGATTATGGTATCTACGGAGTGTTGTACTTTGTGATATCCTACTGTGTACATACTATGATTGATAATTCAGGTATTTACTGAGTGTTGTACTTTGTGATGTCCTACTGTGTACTTACTAATGTTATGATTATGGTATTTACGGAGTGGTGTACTTTGTGATGTCTTACTGTGTACTTACTAATGTTATGATTATGGTATCTACGGAGTGGTGTACTTTGTGATGTCCTACTGTGTACTTACTATGATTGATAATTCAGGTATTTACGGAATGGTGTACTTTGTGATGTCCTACTGTGTACTTACTAATGTTAAGATTATGGTATCTACGGAGTGTTGTACTTTGTGATATCCTACTGTGTACATACTATGATTGATAATTCAGGTATTTACGGAGTGTTGTACTTTGTGATGTCCTACTGTGTACTTACTAATGTTATGATTATGGTATTTACGGAGTGGTGTACTTTGTGATGTCCTACTGTGTACTTACTAATGTTATGATTATGGTATCTACGGAGTGTTGTACTTTGTGATGTCCTACTGTGTACATACTATGATTGATAATTCACGTATTTACGGAGTGTTGTACTTTGTGATGTCCTACTGTGTACTTACTAATGTTATGATTATGGTATTTACGGAGTGGTGTACTTTGTGATGTCCTACTGTGTACTTACTAATGTTATGATTATCCTTCTTTATTCTTTCCTTTTTCCACGTTCTTTCTTCTTCTTTTGACGAAAATGTCACCGGTTGATTTCCGTCACTGTTAGACCTGCTCTAAAAAAATCATAGAAAAAAACATTTATTTTTTTTATCTACTAAGAGAAACACGTTTATGTTTATGTATAGAAATGAAATTTAACCTTCAAAAATAAATTATATTAGAAATACTTGTGTAAATTAGTATGTTTGTTATAAATCATTAGTAAATGGACACGTTCGTAATTGTCTTAGGAAAGTGAAAAGCTTAAAAGTTATTAATGAAAAATCATATATAAACTTGTATGAATCAGTCTCTTCGTTTTTAGAAATAAATAGTGGACTTTGAGTCATAACGTTTTACTTTTTTCGCAAATAGCATGTTTTCATACTGTTTATGAATGAAAAATTGCCGATTCCAATCTTGGTAATGAGTTTATGTGAAAAATGTTCTTTTGAAAAGTCTAGTATTAGGACATCATCTTTAAAGAATGATAGTAATATTCTTTTCCTCCTTTGATTATTTTTTTCTTTCAGAAAAAGATACATTTCAGTCAAGGGTGGGAAAAACATCATCGACCTTAAAAATAAATAAAGAAATATTTTCTGACTAACTTCATTGGAAAACTGTTCAGGGATATGGGAAAATGAACCGAAGTCTAGTCGCACTGAATATATATAAGTGGTAACCTACTATTGTGCGTGTCACGGCCTGTTCAATACAATGGAGATCTTCGTCATATGATGAATCAATCTGGACCGAGTTCATAACATCACCAATTAGGTTGTCAACCTTGAAAAGATAAATGAATTGAAATTTTAGGGGAACTCGGAGGAATATATTAACGTACAGAGAAACGTCTTAAGATATACTTACGACATTTCTTAAGACTAAATAGGGTTTTCGAAAGTATCATAACTTAAGAAAGTTCTTAAGAATTATCTTAAAGTTACGACAGCTTTTGACATATCTTAAGTCTATCTTAAGCAAAAATGGCTGCGCCCATGTTGTTGCTTGCTCGACGAAATCGTCGTATCAGGCGAGAGAGAGAGTATTCAGGGATATTGACAACCCTCTTGACTACCTAGATGATGATGCTATAATATGTTGACGGTGCGACCGTTAGAGCGAGCGCAAACTCTTCTATTGTTTTAATTCAGATCGGGCTCGTCAAATCGCATGTGACATTTGGTGCGTTTAGACTCTGACGTCACATGACGTCGTATGTAAGTTACAATACCAAGAAAAAACTGAGCAGTGCTGAAAGTTAATGAAAAAGGTTACGTTTTCAATATGTATCCATTTAATCAAGGCGAGTAAACTTTTTGTTGAACATTTGCCGTCATTCTCGCGAGAACGCAACTTTACTAAGTGATGCATTGTGGGTCAAAATTACTGCGGCAAAAAATTCTAAAGAATGAATGTGCAGTAGTCCGAATTTTTGTCGTTAGAGCTCGCAGTTACGAGCGTCGCTTCGCAACGCTCGCTTATAAGAAAGTATAGGCTTTCAAAACCCATAGTCCATGATTTATGTGAACAATTTCAAAACGAATTCCAACGTCCTACTATGAGATCTCATGCATTACCTGTCTCACTGCAGGTAATGGTTGCATTACGATTTTATGCAACTGACAGTTTCCAAGCAGTTGTTGGTGATGTGCATAACATTTCAAGACAAGTGTGTGCAAAGTAGTGAAAGATATGACCCAGTGTCTTGTTAATGTGGCCAATATACACATAAGAATGCCTATTACTTCAAATGAATTGACCAAAAACATGAATGATTTCAGTTTAATTGCAAATATGCCAAATACCATTGGATGCATTGATGGAACACACATTAGGATTAAATCTCCAAGTGTTGATGAACATTTATACATAAACCGCAAAAATTACCATTCAATCAATGTCCAAGGGGTTTGTGATGCCAACTTAAAATTTATAAACAAAGTGGCAAAATGGGTCGGTGGAACACACGATGCGTTTATTTGGTCAAATTCTGCTCTGAATCGTTTATTTGAAACAGGAAGGATTGCAGAAGGATGGTTACTTACTAGGGGAGAGTGGTTATCTACTGCGTCCGTGGTTACTTACACCTGTAAATAATCCATCAACAAATGCAGAAGAGCGTTACAATACTTCCTATATCCGTACAAGCAATTCTGTTGAAAGATCTTTTGGTGTATTAAAATCACGTTTCCGATTTCATGATTTTTGTCGATGTGTTTATCAAAACAAATGTAGCACGGATTTGACAAATAAATGACATTGCGCATTATTTCTCTTCATTAATTTAAAAGATATTAATTTCTCTAACGAACCTTCCCTCCCCCCCCCCCCACCCCCCCACCCCCCATTTCATATGTAGAGGATGTGTTGCTCTCTCAAAACAATTTTGAAATGGACTCTGATCAAGAGTAATAATTAATTAAATGTATTCCTTGTGCTTATCAATTTGATATAGGAGTATGCGAGTCAAAATCTCTCTCTCTCTCTCTCTCTCTTACAGAGCTGAGTCTGTGTATTATTCTTTCAAATGATGAAAGTACATGTACCAGTAAATCAATAACAAAAATAAATTTAAAGAAGAATAAGTAAGCGTTTACTGTCATGTAGATATCTGTACAAATTATATTTCACTTCATTCAAAAGTAACACCATGCTTGGCTAAGTACACGTGATGACGCTGTGTCTCTATAGTAAGTCTCTGTCTGTCCAACTCCAAACGTTGCTTTTCGATCTCCAGCATCTGTCTCATGATTGAAAGCTTTTCCTTCTCAATGCTCAATAACTTGTTCTCATAACAATCCTCACTGTCTTTTGCCATCTTCCTCTTCTTTGAGGGCCTGAGTTCGACGGACTCGTCGTATGAAGCTGACAGATCACACTGCGGCACAATACTAATACTAGTACATGCACTGTCACTTGAACATGCAGGCTCAACGCTCAATGTATCTAAAATCAAAGTACTGAAAGTACTGAAAAGCGGTTAGCATGCTTTCAACGAATATGTACAGTGTACAATAAAAAATGCATTGAATGATGATATTAGGTCATCAGCGAAGAAGCAGACACACTGAATTTTGTAGTACTTAACTAAATGGTATAACCAATAACATCCCAGACTGATGTCACAAATGTTTGTTTCAAAATATCAACCTGAGATTTTCAGTTTGAAAGACAGGAAGTTCAATTTCAAAAATTTCTCCCTAATTGTCTTCATTGGAGGCGTCCAAAAGTGCTCAGAACGAAAAAAAAAATATGTTGATGTTGCAAATTTAATTTTCTTTCATGCTCTATTGATTCTGAAATTAGGTAACTGTAAAGGCTACACTATAGTAAACAACTCAAAAAGAAAATAAAATGATAATTCAAATTCTTTCGATTAATTAATGTGGAGTACTGTACATAGATCTTTAGCTGGCTAGTCTGAGAAAAACGGATGGACGAGGAGAGAATTAATTAATTTCAGAGAGCTTCAGTTTCGTAGGCTCACTGCGGGTCAGCAGGTGTGACCTGTCATTGGGGATGCTTACTTCTCCTAGGCACCGGAACTTTCAAGGATCCGTTTTTCCTTTGAGACCGATCACTGTTCATTCTGTATTATGATACAGATACTGAGTACATCTGTTTATTAATATTATGAACTATTTCTCTCACAGGAAGAAAGACAAGTAAACAAGATAATAAAGTTTTAAGAAATGTACATTATTGACTTTTCATACAATTAAATGTTCGATCGCGAATAAGTAAATGGTATATGACAATTATTTAAAAAAGAGTCTTGCACGATATGTATAAACGAACATATACTGAGTATTTGGCAAATATTTTTTATGAAATATTGTAAAAAAAAAAACGTGTGAAAAGGAAAGTTGTTGTTTAATCCATCAATACTAGTATTTTAAAAATTCAAAGGTTCACTAAAAGTCAGTGTATAACAAACAATTAAATTGTCCATTGCAAGAATTACCTAGGTATCATGGTCACTTTCTTCAATATGTCGCAGAAGCAATACATTGTTTTTTGTTTTTTTTTTTCTAAAAACAAGTATGCGAATTTCTATCAATATGTCTGTAAGCATCTGTATTTTAATTTTTATTTCTTCTCAAAGGCTCAAAATGATAATTAAGAAATTGGACAAATTCAAATTTAAAAAGTATTTTTACAACTTATACCTTGCAAAGGAATTTAGTAAATTTTCAAAAATAATCATTCATTAGATATAATTTTCAATTTGTGCTTATCGTCAAGATTTTTCATGCCTCTTTTTTCTGTGCATATTTTATATCGGCTGATTTTTAGAAAAGGATCGAATGCCGATTAAATTTTTTTCTCCAATTTTTTAAAATTAATTTTAGTATTTTCAGGCTCCCATTATTTTTTTTTTTAAATAAAAATGTGATCGTTTAAAATCGTTTGTAATAATTAGACTGAGTACAGAATTTATCCCTAGAAACAAAGCTTTTATCATCATTTAAATAATTTCAATTGAGAAAAAAAGGAGAAGAAAACAAATGTTTCATTATGGAAGTAATCCATAACTGTACAACTTACAGATGTATTCAGTATTTTTATATAAAGGCTTTCTTCGTGTACTAGTATTACTTAAGTTCATTAAAGGGATGCCTTAATATTTTGGAAAATGAAACTCGATCGAGAGATTCTCCGATGTTTTGCAGTCGGTAATAACCTTCAACCCCTTTAGCCAGTAATTAACCCGTCCTCCCTGTGCCCAGTAGCATAATTCGGTCAAATATTTATTGTTCATGAGGGGTGCCTTATAATTAATCACAGGCACCTGAATTTTTATCAGTAAGTCTCTAAATTAGCCAAATATCGAAACATTCTACCCCCTCTATATATAAATACACAAGGTGTCCAACGCCATTTTGACCACATGTTCGATTCAGGCTTCAATTTAACACATAAATCGGAAATGCCTACTGGTTTTCGTGTAGCATTGGGTTCAAATATGATATTTCTCGCTATACATTTCTTCCTAAAGTTTAAATCTAACGCGTTGATAATGTTATCAGCTAAACTTCATGCTGACTTCGAATTTCGTCACAGGGCCCGATCGCCATCAGCTGATGTCACGGAAATTTAATCTCGACACCAAATGCTCCTATACATAAACTTTTTTTAATACAACAATTATAAATTTATTTCATTGACAAACAAAATCAGAAAAAAAGTAAAAAACCGAAAGATTATGTTGTTTTGATAGTCTTGATTTTATTTAACATATGTTATTACCGGCCGCCAGGAGGCGGTCGGTTATTTGATATGAAAGTTTGAAGTCGCTGTGCGTTTCTGCGGAGTTAACAATTTAAATAAAATATTCAACATTCATATCGCCGGCGAATCAGTGTTCAACAAAGATTGTCTATATGTTTAAGAAAAAGTACAATAATCGTAAAATTAAATTTTATAAATAATGGGATAAATATTTCATCCAATCCTAGTTGACAAACTCTGACATAACTGAAGTGCGGAGAAAATTAGTACGAGTGTTAGGCATAGTCTAAAACAAAGACCGCGTTGTAAATCAACAATTTTAGTTTCTCGTTTTAAAACAGGATCTGCTGTATTTATTTAAAATGAAGGGTATATTTAAACATTTTCTATGGATATTTTTTAAAAAATATGATGAAATATTGATTTCTTAAAAGCACAGAATCTTACGACATGTTGGTCTAGGAGACTAGGATAGAGCGCGTTTTACAATGTGCCAAACATTTTCCCGCCACATCTCAACACCAAAACAAAGAGATTGACAAGTTTGGCTTTCCAGAAAGCCTGAAATGTCATCTCTTTGGTATCAATAATGTCAAAGAAATAAAACAAAAAGGGAAATATTTTCAAAATGCTATGAATATAAGGATTATTACACCTGAAGTTCCCAAATGACTTATTCAGCAAACTCCACAGTAAAGTACGCAGTTTCTTTTGGCCGCAGTATATGGAAAGCATAGACGTCTGCGAGAGCACCAAAGGCGAATTTTGGTGAAATTTCATTCTAGCGGTATTTGTGCTTCTGGGTGTTTACAATTTACTTAAATTCAAATACTTTCCTTGAACTATATTTTCTTAACACAATACGGTCACAATAATTATCATTCATTTAAAAGCAGCTAATCATCAAAGTTTGACAGGAATTACTGTATACAGGGAAATTTTCGACCCCATTTTATTTTCGCCCCTTTCGCCCTACCATCATTTGGGCGAATTTAAAACGGGGCGAATTCAAAGAATACAGTATAATTTCTTAAACAAAACTATGATTGGGCGAATTTAAAACGGGGCAAAATTTTTTGCAAGTGTCAAAGGGCGAAAATAAGACTGGGCGAAAATAACCCTGTATACAGTAATTTAATAAATCCAATTACAGACTAAAAAATTAGCATAAAATTAGCGTTGACCACTCTTCGTTCATTTCTTGCAGAATCTAATTGTAAGCTTGTTTTTGTGCCAGAACCAGTTTTCCCTTCGCGTCAACAAATCTATATATATGTATTCTTTATAATTCTCTTAATATTAATTTATAATACATGTTTTGTTGAACTTAAAATATGTACAGTAATTTAACTGTACCATGTGTACCTTGATCTCAAATGGAGAGAACTAATATAGGCCCTTGGCCTGCTGTTCAATCTATATTCATATTGTACTCTTTGTATATTATGAATAAAATACTTCTTAAACTAAATCTATATATAGAAATCACGTCATTGTTGTCAATTCTCCTTGTTTGGCTTACCAATTTAATAAGGCATAGTATTGAGGATCAATATATGTACGACACACCGAAATTATAGATATTTATCAGCATCGTACTTCTTTTCTAAATTTTCCTTGGCTTTCAAATAGGTGTAACGTTGAATATTGACCCCAGTTGAAAATTGACCCGGGGTTCATTTTTCAACGTTGAATATTGAACCAGGGGTGTTTTTTCTCCGTTGAAAATTGAGACCAAAAGTCGTTGAATTTATACCCGGGGTCATTTTTCAACAGCTTGATATTTTTTTTTCATATCTCCGATGACCTCAACATGTTGAAAATAGACCCTGTTGAATATTGACCCTACTTCAGAGTTTGAACATTTTTTTTAACTGGGAAGTTGTTTTACAAGATTTATCAGTATCTCTATATTTATATATATTTCGGTTTCCATTCCTTTTCCCTTTTCAAAAAAAATAATAGAATAAACCTATCATCCCGTGTATATATGTACATTTTGATCAGTACACGATTTCAATTATCTTCAAGCATGACAATTTTATTTTTTGCAGGCACGTAGCAATAGGAGGTCCAGAGGGGGGGGGGGGGGGTGCCCCCCACCCATTTTTTCCCAACATTACTTATACCATAGGAAATGTTCCTTTAAAGGTTTTTTGGCCCCTAGCTATTAGTGATATAAGGAAAATGTAGTATAAAAAGTCGATACTGGAAGTAGTTGGCATTGAGAAAAGTTGGCCTCTACCCCTCTAACCCCCCCCCCCTCCTTACGAAATAGGATTTTCGACTTTGGGCAACTTAAAAGTTTTCCTTTTGCTTTTTGCTTATTAACTTTTTTTAGGCAAATAAAAAAATTCTCTCTTTGGCCCCCCACTTTCAAAAACGATGCTACGTGGCTGTTTTGACAATACGTTCTAAAATTCACACCCATAAATCATGCTACCAAACTATGAAAAGGGCATAAAAAAATCCTGGAAATCTGGTGTCTAGAAAGTGAGCCTTATGTATTATTATATAAATCAGGTGGACAGAACATCCCATGTAGTCAAATTCAGTATAAAAATTAACAAAATTAAAAGCCTAAAAAATTAGAATGAAACACTAAAAAGATCAATAAAGTGACCATAACATGCAAGTGATGCTGCCTTTAAACAAGGTTGGTGAAATTCCTGTAACAAAATTATCTGTCAGAAGCCTGTCTCGGCCTAAAAATCGATCGTTTTCGAAGCATTACCTTAAGAATGAGAACTTGAGTTATAGTCTGGAATGGACTAGGAGCTGCACTTCTCTCTATCTTTGATATCAACAATTTAAAAAAGCCGCCCCTGCAACTTCAACTAAAAGCGCATTTCTCTTCAGAGAGAGAGAATGAGGGGATCCTAAAGTTTTTCTCGGTGGCGGGGATATGGTTTCAAAACCCTCTGAAATATTATGACAAAAAACCATAAACAAAATAGATAAACGAAACGCAATAAACAAACAAGCAAACAAAAATTTGAAAGGGAAACAAGTCAATGTTGAAAACCAAACCATGTTTCTCTAATTAGATGGAAGGAAAAAAATTCCTCACAAACTATCCTGTGTCCGATTTTTTTTTTCGGGGGGGGGGGGGGGTCAATGTTATAGTTTGGCTACTTTATTACAAAAATTAAATAACGCTGAAAGTCAGGGTTGTGTATCTAAGGCAAACATTTTCTGATTTAAAAAAAATGCAAAATTTAAGAAAACAGCCCAATCACAAATACATTAAGAAACCCAACTTCTTTGAACAAATATATATGGAACTAATCCCAAAAAGGGGAGATCACCCCCCCCCCCTTTTACATCCTCTACTTAACAAAATAAATATGTATTAATTGTAAGGTTCGTTCTTGAACTGTTTGATTAACTATGCGAAATAGATCATTAAACCTCATATTTTGAAAAAAAATCCGTTTTTCAAGTTGGACATTATACATGTAAGTTATTAATGTTGTGGATAACTAAATAAGCCTTAAAACGCGCGTGCATCATACGTTAAAGTCTCACCATTTTCCAAATACTAATATTAGGAATTTTAAAATTAAAATAAATGAAGTGTTGTTAGCAAAAAATATAAATAAACAAATTTATGAACTAAATTGTATATTGTGTAACTATTTTTACTAATATTAAGGATTTACATATACAAACGTACTTATTTTTAAATAAATATTACACAAAATATTGCGACTTTAAGCTACTTGTAACTTTGAAATCTAAGAAGGGGGAGGGGGGAGTAATTGAAAAAGAAAAAAAATCAAATCTTAAAAAAAATTGACTAGAAAAAAAAATTGTCAGTTGTCCAAACTAGTAGTCCAAACCCGAAAATCCAATTTGTGTGTGTGTGTGTGTGGGGGGGGGGGGGGGGGTGGGGGGGGGGGGTAGGGTCCCATTGTTTTTTTTAAAGCACTACCACTTACTCTTCTCTCTTTGGGGGGGGGGGGGGGGGGGGGGGGGGGGGGGGGGGGGGGGGGGGGGGGGGGGGGGGGGGGGGGGGGGGGGTGGGGGGGGGGGGGGGGGCTTATACCAATTTCACATTGCTCAATGCCTATATTATGTCTTTCTTTGAAAAAAGGAGGTAAGCCTATCCGACGCCTGTGGATTAACTCACAGCTGTGAAAACCAAGTCATAAATATGTGGTTTTATGCTGTTGAATTTTGAACCGGTTTCATGATCAAAATTCCACGACCCGGCTCAGTTTTCAACGGACTAGGGTCTAAATTCAACACCTTCGGTCTCAAAATTCAACGTTGAAAAATGACCCCCGGGTCAATTTTCAACCCGGGTCACAATTCAACGTTACATAGGCCTAAACCTAATGTAGATCACACACTCCTAAGCTAGTTCTCCTAAAAGAAAACCAGTTTACAGGCTACTTGGAACACTGTAAAACATCGAGGTCTCCCGAAAGATTAATGGAGGCTTACACTAAGACTTCACTTCCGGCATACAATCTTAATGTGTCATCTCCCGAGGGAGATGACAAAAAAGAGAAAATGGTGGTGGATCTAGAAGGAGTTTGGAGGGGGGGGGGGGGGTGTACATACTCTAAGAGAGAGCAAGGAGCCCGACATGTTATATATTTGTTGCGTTTTTATTAAGGTAAAAAACTGTAGCTAAATTTAAACTTTAGTTTTGTACTTTTTATGTAAAAACTACTTAAACAGCAAACTTCCACCAGAGTTCGTTAATTTGTACCAAACTGAGTGCAGAGACGCAGAAAACTATGCACAGTTTAACAGTCTGATTAAAACCAGCCCCCTTCTCCTTTCACTCGTCAGGACTGCACAGTTTAATTGCCTATACATGTAATATTGTACCACAGGAGTTCGCGTACCTATCAATTTTACCGAAAATTTCGGGAAATAAAAAAAATACGTCATACCTATAATAATAACACAAGGAGTGCAACGCATTTTAGGTCACCGGGGAACCCCTCGCTTATAACCAGGCTGTCGCACAATCATTTTTCAACTGAAAATTATAAAACACAAACCAATCTTTTCGGAAGGGACCATTCTTTATGCCTGTCAATGCATGTGATTTTAAACGCATGCTTTACAGCAGCAACAGTGACTTTTTTCCACAACTTCGCTCAAACATTCGTTGTCCGCGACGCCATGACGTGACGTATTACTATCACAGGTTCGCAGTGAATTAATGTACTTGTAATGATAATAAAAATATTTCTATTTAAAACAAGTTTTGTTTATTTCGTTAAAATATTAAATTACAAACGTATAGAGAGTATTTGTTATTAAGAATTACTTTTATGTTGAGGATTTCTAAACTCAAGGGAAGCAACTCTACCCAAAATGTCAACAGTGGAATTTGGCTCGAAATTCAAATTCTTATTATACGTCTACATCAAAGATAAATATGTCAACTCATTTAGACACCCTTGCTTGGTAAGTTAGACTTCTAAAACAGTTTATTTGTAGATTATCTTTCAATTAGAGGTGATTTAGTCATAAAAATAATTTAGTATTGATTAATCATTAATCAAAGTATGTGCTTTTATCATTAATCAAAGCATGTGCTTTTAATATATTTCTAAATAAATATAAAACATAAGATGATAGAAAAAGATTTAAGTAACAAAATCAAAAATATATTACTGTATGATTTTTTTAACCCTTAAAACATATTTGAAAATAAGATGATGTGCAGATGAATTGAAGATGCCCCCCCCCCCACTTTCTCTCTATCATTTTTTTTATAAATAAAACTATGTTAAATAATGAAGAATA
>NW_026926290.1:0-10000 GCF_032062105.1 Saccostrea cuccullata
ATGAATGTAAAGGCCCCATTTGGTGAAATCCCAACCAGCGCTTTGAAAGTGTTCTTGTTTTTGTAATTTGACCAAGTTCTGCTCTGAGCTGAAGGATTCCTCGGACGTTGAACAAAGATCTCTGTTGCATCAATTATGACTCTTGTGTTTGGGTATTTTAAACGGAAGGAAAGAGGCATATGCTTTTTTACTTTTTGCATTGATGGCCACTTAAGTAATGGTTTTAATTGCTGATCTAGGAAACACATCCATGTGGTGAATATGGAAGAAACTGTGGACTGAGACACGCCAAACAAAACTGAACAGAACATGGTGTTCAGGCCTAAACGCAGACGAAGTAGTGCCAAAATGAATTCTTCAAATAACTGCAGTTTTCTTTGTTTCCCAGGTCTCCTTAAATTTTCTGAGTGCCACTTTTTTTCATGACTTGATGATCTACGAGTCCAATACTTCATACTGGAAGCTGCGCCATTCAATATGTTGAACAAACCCTTTAAAAACAGAAGAGAAGGCAGCCCCAGAAAAAGTCGTACATGGTTGTCACACTTCGTTAGTTTATCTACTAAAATCTCTCGGAAAAGTTTGTCTTTGTTTTGAAGTTTGGATTCCACTTCCTTTCTTTGTCTTTCACTTTCATTTAACTGATTTTTCAGTATTGTGTTTTCCTCTTTAAAAGCCACTATCCTCTCCTCGAGTTGTTCACAATGAACCTACAAAGTTAAGCACACTTTAAAATTTTTTTAAACAAACATTAAAAATATAAGAGAATACATATTTGCTCAAACATCCTTTACATGTATTTATGTGACATCAGGGTTTGACACTAACTTTTATACCTTGGTGGACCGCAGGTCCACTGGTCAAGAATTTTTGGTGGACCTTCTCAAATTCTGGTGGACCTTCATTAATGTTTCAATTTTTTGTTGAATAAATTTATTCCATGCTATTCAATCAGGCTTATTAAATGTAATTACTTTGAACACACACTTTCTTCTACTTTACTGAATTTATTTCATTAATTTCACATCATCATTTCCATTAACATAGCATAAGACTTTTTTTGTAGCTCTATTAAGTCTTTTCTGCTTAGAGTAGCTTCAACTTCATCATAATCATTATCATCATCATCACACTCTGAAGGTGAAATATGAATCTCATCTGCCTCCTCTTCCTCCTGCATTTCCTCCTCCACAGCTTCCTGCACTTCCTCAATCTCCCCATCTCTACTAACTGTCACCTTTTCTCTTGGAATACAGCTTCTCTAAAGAATGATTAACATAAATGCATATAGCCAATATTTACATGCAAAAGGCTTAACTTATAAGCTGTTATACAATTCCAAATATTAACCAAATTAGCAACTTATAAAATAACCTTAAGTTCATCTTTGTAGAAAGGTCTCCTGGCCCTCTCTCCCCCTGCATACCACAAATGAATTGCAGGCAGGGGATCAAACTGATCAATTTCCTCTACTTCCAAGGAAACAAGCATCAGGTCACTCAAATTGGCTTCCCCCAATCTGGATCTCCAATCATTTTTCACAAGTTTCATACTGTAAGATGATCAATTATATTTATTTTTATATAAAAACAAACTTCAATAAGAAACCTTTAAATTGCTTATACAAATTCAAATTGGAATTTACCAGGAGAAGCCTCTTTCTGCATCAACTGAAGACCCTGGCAGAGTCAACAAGTAGTCTATTAGGTGAAAAAAGTTTGGAAAGTCACACCCAAAATCTGCATACAGTTGTTTCCAGGTTAAACTGGAGATACACCTGAAAATAAATAACTATAATTTGAATTGTTTATCTTTCTGCCAAAGAAAAATGTATTTACTATTGAAAATATAACAAACCTGTATTTAATAAGAGATGTCTTCAGTCGTGTCCATTCCAGCTCAATTCCCTCAATGTCAATTGATGGACAACATGCCTCCAGTGCTGGTCTTGTAGATGTGATCAGTTGTTGTAAATTTTCATCCCCAAAGTCTTTATTTCAAGAAATATTTGAAAAAATGTCTTTATTTATTTAAAATTAACAAGTCAGAATGATAAATAAATGTACATAATTTTGTTTATTGTTAGGTAACCTTAAAAATCATGACATGATAATGTTTTACCTGGATCATTAGTAAAATCTGATGGCCATTTCTGAATAAGTAGGATAGATGAGGCACTAAACATGCAGAGATCACCAGCAAATCTACTACTGATACTACTAATCAATGAGTCAAGCAATTTGTTTTTTCTCCCTTCAATGATATGCATGCTGTCTCCAGCCACCAATCTCAAGAATGGACCATTACTGTTTGTGTTTTTAATTTGAGGAAGAAAGCAGGTTAGCAAAGAGTGGTGCATATTATAGCAAGTGCTAACTATACTACAAAAGCAGAGAATAGTAGCAAAGGTACATGCAATATTAAATTAATTACTGTTGCAAGCATTACAAAAAGTAAACCAAAACCAGAGGTAAGTTAGGTGGGTAACAGGCTGAGTGATTAAATGACAGGTTTTCACCTACATGTACATGTAAGTGCAATACACATTAAACCCATGATGATTTATACCTTCTCTTAAACTTATCCAAAATTGCTTTTGCGCTGCCTAATTCACAGTAGATATCAGCAATAGTACTCTGTTGATCCTGAATCTTCAGAGAGACAGAGCTGAGGCTTTTGACCACATCCATCATAAAGTGTAACCACAAAATCACACTCTTATCCTTCAGAAGTTTCAAAAAGTTTCTTGCTTTGGCACTGGATTCTTTGGATGGATTCTGTTGCATCTAATTTAGATAGGGTATATAATGATTGTGAACATCACATTAAAAAAAATATCTCCAAGTAATATTCAAATCAAATTAAAATAAAAATTACACATGTTCATTGACTACACACTGCATGTATATATGTAATGTCAACATAACAAACTTGAATCTTCAAAAACGCTGTGTACCTGTTCCAGATGAAGCACAATGCCATCATAGCCAGTGATCACATGCTTCAAAGCCCTCTCAGTATGGGGTAACCACCTTGTTCCACCTACACGGGTTGGGACCAACATTTTTTTCGCAATGGAATCAAATGCTATCTTAAGATTTGCTCTGTTCAGTGAACTGTATCTAAATGCAAAAAAATAAATCCATTAGTTTATTTAATTTCATCTCCCTCATATAATAATTGTTTAATGTGGACTACTTTCTAAAACTAATCTAAAAAAAACCTTGTACTTACTTGTAGAACAGATATAAATTTAGAAGAAGGAGTTCACACTTCTTATGTATTGGAATATCTTTGGTGCCATCTTTGTACGCCAATTCAAACCTGAAAAAATTAGGCAGCATAGCATTTTAATTTGGATATTATAACTAAAGAATTTACATTCATATCATTATGTCAATGTTAATGAGTAAAAACATAAGATTTGTAGAAATCACCTGTGTGCTGAGCAGTGTATCCCCTTAAGAAAAGGCCTGTTCGTCATGTCGCTGATCATCTTGACAACGCCCCCTTTTTTACCCACCATAACCGAAGCTCCGTCGGTGCCCATGGCGACCACCTTGGAACGCCAAATGGGTCCAAATCTTGTATCCAATAAGCCTGAAATGGCTCTTGAAATCCCCTCGGCGTCAGCTTTGCTAACATGTTTTAGTCCAGCAAAGTATGTGAACACCTGAAGATAGTATACTTTTATTTATTATATATAAAGATATTTTTTCATATATTCTTAGTATATATATATATATAATATATCATTATGACATACCTCACAGTTCACAGATGCTTTAATATATACGATTTCGGTTTCCTTAGAAGAGGTATCAGTAGATCCATCCGATATAATTGAAAGGAATGAAGCATGTTCAACTTTCTCTTTCTGTAGATCTCTATGTACATCAGCTATAAATGACACAAACTGCTGGCAATACTTATCGGTTAGATAAGTATTGCCAATTTGCAAACCTTTTGCTTTATCTAACATGCAGAGTGTTACATAGTCAGTGTATGGTCTTCCTGATTTCGCAATACAGTGTGCATATCTGAATAAAAATGTTAACTTCTCCACAGCAGCCTTGTTTATCATCACAAGGGCTTTGGAAGCCGTTGATTCTGCTAAGGGTTCCTTCGAGGCATGTTCCCTTGCAAGGCTTCTGGTATGCACGTCCGACAGTTCGTGTTTTTTAATGACATCAATCTTAAAATTTTTGGTACCTGTTATAAAACTTCCAGGCGTCCCAGTTTGATATTTTGTGCACACATTGCATGTCATAATATCTTTGTCTGGATCATGCACTAACCATGGGAACGTGGACTGCCATGCCTTTTGGAATGAGCGGCATCTTTTTTCAGCCTCGTACTTTTGCTGCACTTCTTTTTTTTTTTTCTTCGGTTATTTTGCTTTTTTTCTTGGGGGGAGATTGAACTCCCAACCAATTTCGTAGCATTTTGTTATTTTAAGTTCAACATCCGGTAATACATTTTTCAACAAGTCGTACGAAAATTATTTCGCTTCATACAAGTATGAGTTACTTAGAGTAAAATACTTATTTCCGGTTGTCAATTACATCGAGATTGAAAACAAACAGGGAACAATTGTCATTATTAATGTAATTTTTATTATTAAAGCTTAAAATTTAAGTGGACCGACGGTCCACCTGGGTCCTGTGCATTGGTGGACCTTCCAAAAATTTGGTGGACTCGGGCCGCCGGTCTACCGTTAGTGTCGAACCCTGGACATAACATATGAAATAATGAAAAAAAAAAACAATTGCTCTGCTGTAAAAATACCTTCAGATGCCTATTTTCATGTTCCAAATTTGTTATTTGGGTGTCAGCATCTGCCCAGTCTGTGTCACTAAGATGAGATGAACCTGACACAGGACTCACTACATATGGGTGGTCATGTTGCATGATACCAGGTAGGGAATATGGTGTATCAGTTGTAATTGGAACTGTGAAAGAAAAATACAAATATAAAAAAAGCATATTTTTATGCATATGAAAATATACTGGTTATGATCTTTATGGGTATATTTGTTATCATTGATTATGCAAGTTTCTTTAATCCAGACATTTCTGATGATAGAATAAAAAATCACAGATAAATGACAAACTTTTTAAACAAAATCAAAGAAGTGTTATGTTTTTAGTTATTTTTAAGAAAACTATGTCTTCCAACCCTTTCCTCCTTCCTTGGCAGGAATAATGATTTCATGCTGTATGCCTTGATATAGCTCTGCCACTGGTACTGGCTGGACAAATACACTAGTCTGTGAAGTCCTTTGTTTTTTTCCTTCAGAGTGACTTTCATTTCTGCATGTAAAATGGTTGATTAACAGTTTTAGAGGCACAGTTGTTATTATAACATAATTCATACAATATAAAAAAGATATTTTTGTGTGTATCTTTCTAAATGAAATTTAGATATTGATAATTCATGTAAATTATATTGAATATATTCTTTAGGCAAAAAATTTATATGTACTCTTGTTTCCTGTCACTGAGCTACCATAACATTTTACCCTGCAACCCTAATTTTTTTTTTTTACATATTCATTTGGGGGGGAGGGGGGCTATTTTCCTGAAATACTAAAGTCAACCAACAATATTAACAGAGCTAATACATCTTAAGTGCAAAGGATACCTTTATTTTATAAATCTTTATTAATAAACTTGCTCTGTAAAGTGTAAACATACTGTTTTCTTGTTATTTGATAATACATATTCTCCATCCATTGAGCTTTGAAAATAATTTTTTCCCTACCTAGCTACCCTATTTTTTTTAATTTAATCCTATTTATTTTTTATCAGGGAACAGGAAACAAGAATATATTTTCTTTTGGCCTTAAAAGCTGATAATAGAAATATGGGTATCACATTTTTATGTAAAATTATCATTGATCGAGAAGCCAAAATACAAACCCCTGGGGAGATGAAGTACTGTTGTATTTTGAAGTCAATGTTTTCCTCTTTCCTTGACCCTGGGCCTGGTCATGCATGTAGTTATTATATTCAAATAAAGTTGGTATTGGGTTTGTGTCAGTGGGTCTTCCATCTACAAAATGCCTGGAGCATACTGCGTGCCAATGATCTGTGTTACTTGGTTTGAAATTTTTACGACGTACCGCATTTATCCACTGGCGCCGAAGTTTTGGATTTTTAGTTGCGGAAGGCAATACATAAAAATTGACAACATTTCCATTTTGATCTACCATATGCGGGTATTTACTGAGTCTGCTAGATTTCCTGGAGTCATTGTTACATCCCACGGCAATACAATGGTAATTTACCATGGTTATTTGCAGGTAAGACGCGGTTATTTGACATCATAAGACATGACAAGTTCAGCAGCGCGTCCTTGTTTACAAAATGTTGCCCAAGTTCACGCCAAAAACGAGATCTCGTTAGACACACTAAATATTAAAACCGCGACGGAATAAAAGACGAAATAATGGTTCCGATGTTGGCTAATGCGCTTCCGCCTAAAAAGGACAATTTCTTTTTTCAAATTTCACGTTTTTTGAATGCAGGTACTTTCTTTGCCATTTGCATAAAAAAATGGACAACATCTGAATAATTCAATTTCAATTTATTTACTGGCGTACAGTCAAGATATTAAGAAATCAAATGAAATGTAACAGAAAAAAGTGATTGCGGAAAAAATGAGATTAACCCAACCAAAATAGTAGCGCACATGTACCATTTTCACAAAGCCGTCTATCTACTATTAAAAAAATTGCTTGACTCAGGGTGTGACATTAAGCTTTGGAAACTGTTACACTAGACCAATCGCGCTACTCAGACAATTTTTTTTACTAGCCCTGACCCTTTAACCACTAGCCCTGAACAAACTTGAGAAAAAATATTTAAAGTATGAAATAGTGATAATTTAAGTATAACCCTTTTTATATTCTGTTTAATTGTACATGTTGTGTGTGTGTGTGTTTTTTTTAATTCAAGAAATGGCACATAGAACAAAAGTCGACACAAAATAGCGTGGTTTATCGCTGAATAATTCAGAAATCTAGACAGAAGCAGACAACGGGTAATCTATAGAATATTGAGCAATTTTCAGACAACAACCGCTAAGCCACAATTACAATCTATAAGAGAGCTCGATCTCAGACTAACAGGCCAGTGAATCCAGGGAGAGGGGGGGGGGGTTTACAACATACTGTAGCATTAATAACTGTGACAAATCTCAGGATGAAGTTGTCTTTCTTTGAATAAACATATGTATATTTCGTTATTACCAATATGTTGAATAAAAGAATTACTTAATTTTTTTTTTTTGCATTTCACATCTTTCGCCTAAATTGTATTGATGAAAAATCTTCTTTGAATCTTCCAGGCAGTGCTTTTCTTGTAGAGTGTTCATAGATAGTAAAAAACAAAACAAGTTATTTCTTATATCTTGAATAAGGACATGTATTCCCTTTTTGATTTATTTTTCCTTCTTAGAATACTAGTACCAGAAATCAGACTATAATTGTTATCAAATACGTTTCACACCTATTGTTCTACATGTATATAGTTATCAAATGTGTGTAGAACGGGAACACACTGCCCTCTATACCCTTATACTGTACCTGTGTATTGTATGCGTCCAAGCGGAAAGATATTTCCGGTTACTTGCTGACTCTATACACCTTAGAATTAACAAGTAACAGCTTTTTAAAAAGCTTGCCTGACTAAATCAATTAATTTATCTGCATGAAGAGTGATAGCTGCAATAATGTAGCCCTCTCCGATTTTTTTTATCTGATATTTTTTGGAGAGGGCTACCAATTCCATCGCATCTCCGTAATGGTGCAAATATATTTTTTTGATACGGGTGATTGGAGGCAAAATAAATTATTTTTACATTAAACTTACTTCTTATAAGACGGATTTTTTATTCACTGTCAACAACATAGCCTGTTAAACTCGAAAACCATGTAAAATAAATCTGTGTCTTTCCCAGCTGCAATATTCAGCAGCCATGACAGTTCACGCGTGACGTAGTGAGACTTTCGCTTGAAATTTGGAACAACCAAATAAAGCAAATGTCAATGTTTATAAACGATTGTGCTATAATATATTACAAAAACATCGATAAATAAAACAATTTCAAGTGTTATTTTTGCGCAAACAGCGATACGTATGCTTAAAATAAGGGAATTCCTAGTAGATCCGCTCCTATAGAACCTAAATTCTCGGGTGCGTTCAGAGTACTACCGTTGGCTGACAAAAGTTACCGCTGGTAGAATTTCTTACCATTGGTATGCCAATGGTACCAATGTTTGCCGAAAAAATTTACCATAGGTAGATTTTTCTGCAGACGAACTAGAGCTCTGTTAGCGATGGTAACTTTTTTAATGACGTCAAACAAAATGGCGGGTACTGATCAAGTCGGTCCTACTAAACAGAGAACCCGAGAGATCTCTAGGTTGACCGGACTGTATTTGGTAAATTCAAATAAAATTTATGAATAATTGAGTTCATTTTTACTCTATAAATCGTTTTCTATCTATAAAATTAATAACAAGATTATTCTATGAAAGTTTTCCCTGGGGAAAAAAGTTGAAAAAGTAACAAATCATTGTAATGTTTTTACCACACCTATATACATAAACTCTGTGTATATAGGTGTGAAACGTCTTTTTTAAATGTGGTTTTTCTTGACTGAAAGTTTCAGAATCTTTATTTTAATAAATTTCAAGTCTATTTAATGTAAAATAAAAATTTGATTGATCTAATTATTTTACATTTGACAATTCGGAATACAAGTTGGAAAAAAATCTGTTGTGGAGAAGTACTTTACTGTACTAAAAAGTATTTCTGAAAGCATTCTCTTGCTGCAAAATGATTCATGAAGCAAGAATAATAATCTTGGTTCGACATTTTCTTTTAAGAAATCTGTCAATGTTAACAATGGTATACACCAATGTCACAAATGGTACACCAATGGTGCCATTGTTAACATTGGTGAGTTTCCTACCAACTCTACCCAAAAATCGTTCAGAGTACATAGGGGTCCAATGGTACCAACGGTACAAATTGTTACCATTGGCAAAAAGGTGATGGTACCATTGGAATTACTCTGAACGCACCCAACATTGGCTGTCCCAAAATACAATCCATCAAGGTCAGTAAAATGGGCGGATAAATTCAAGTTAAGCTGTTGACACACACGAAAAATAACCGATATATGGATCGTTGTGAATATTTTTGGATCGATTTATGTTTTGGATAATTACATATTTGGATTTCAGGTAAGAGATGATAATAAAATAGCCGTTTACTGATAATTTGAGCCGAAATCCGTGCGGGAGTGATCCACTGCCGCATCTGCGCCATTATAGAGATCCTAAGGAGTTGTAGCCCTCTCCCAAAAAAAAAAAAAAAAAAAAAATCGGAGAGGGCTACATTATTGCAGCTAGAAGAGTGATATCCCTTTTGAGCAATACTTTGTGGGTTTAAAAAATATCCTAACTTTATATTTTGGGAACCTTATGTAATTGAAATCTTGATTTTACTTAACTTGTAGAAGAATCATCTCTACACTGCATACTAAAGAACTTTGCAGGCACGTAGCATCGTTTTTGAAAGTGGGGGGGCCAACCTGAGAAAATTTTTTTTTACTTACCTGAAAAAGTTGACAAGCAAAAAAAAAAAAAAAACAAAACGAAATATTAAAAGTTGCCATATTAAAAGTTGCCGAAAGTCGAAAATCCTATTTCGGGGGGGGGGGGGGGGGGGGGGGGGGGGGGGGGGGGGGGGGGGGGGGGGGGGGGGGGGGTAGTGGCTAACTTTTTTCAAAACCAACTTTCTTTCAATTCAAACTTTTTGGGGTAAATTTTCTTTATAACACTAAACTGTGCTGAAATGTGTGGGGGCCAACCTTCCTTTCAGTATACATTTTCTATAGTAAAGGTAATGTCGGGAGAAAAAGTGGGGGGGCCAGGCCCCCCCTGGCCCCCCCTGATACTACGTGCCTGCTTTGTAAGGGGGGGGGGGT
>NW_026926290.1:15000-26758 GCF_032062105.1 Saccostrea cuccullata
TATGTAAAACTTTGATCGGCCATTTTGGCCCCGCCCTACCCCCGGGGGTCATGACTTGAACAAACTTGAATCTACACTACCTGAGGATGATTCCACATGAGTTTCATCTTTCCTGGCCCAGTGGTTCTTGAGAAGAAGATTTTTAAAGATTTGTTCTATATATTCCTATGTAAAACTTTGATCGGCCATTTTGGCCCCGCCCTACCCCCGGGGGTCATGACTTGAACAAACTTGAATCTACACTACCTGAGGATGATTCCACATGAGTTTCATCTTTCCTGGCCCAGTGGTTCTTGAGGAGAAGATTTTTTAAAAATGCCAATAATTTTTCTCTAAATCATGATTATCTCCCCTTGGAAAAGGGCGTGGCCCTTCATTTGAACAAACTTGAATCCCCTTCACCCAAGGATACTTTGTGCCAAGTTTAATTGAAATTGGCCCAGTGGTTCTTGAGAAGAAGATGAAAATGTGAAAAGTTTACGACAACGACAACGCCGACAACGCCGACAACGACGACGACGACGACAACGCCGACAACGACAACGACAGACAACGGACAAATTGTGATCAGAAAAGCTCACTTGAGCCTTTGGCTCAGGTGAGCTAATAATGTAAGTAAACTTAATTCAAAATGAATTGTTTAATTTGTTATCACAGACCTGGAAAAAATTTTAACATTGGTTTTATAAATCAGTAAAAGCAAATTATACAATATGAATTACTGAATTCATAAATTCTTTATAAGTCGATGTAATATTAAATTGTTACAAAGTATTACAGATAAAATTCGTTAATAGCAAATTCATCTTTTTATGTAAAAGATGAAAAGTCTTGAAAAAAGGGGATTTTGACCGATATCATCTTGATCGATCTCTTGTAATTACGATATCGATCTGTATCGATGATCACCTTCTTGCTCACTCTCCAGACGTTGAAATCATTGCTAGAGGAGTTATCTACCTAAAAATCAGATATTATAATAATTGATGTTTACCGATTCCGGACATGAATTTAGCTAGAATGACTATTTTTTAAGCAAGTGATTTATCATAAGTATTTTGTACATATACCGGTATAACCTTATCATGATATATCTATCTATATCGATGATCACCTTCTTGCTCCCATTTCCAGATGTTGAAATTGTTGCAAGAGGAGTTATATACATGTACCTTTAATTCAAATAAAACAATAATTCTAATACATTGGTGTTTACCGAATCTAGACTCTGAATTCAACCAGGTAGAATATTTATCAGCTGATTAAATCGAACCAATTTATGTTTTGTGATGCGATGCATTTCTGAAATGTTAATTTTTTCAAATGGATCTCCAACATTCTTTTATATAAATAGTAGAAATAGATGTGGGTTTTCTTCAGTTTAAAAGTCACTTCAGGTAATATATTAATCATAAAGTAAACAAGATGAAATTCATTGAAATAAAATGCTAAAATCTTTTCAAAAAATGATCCAATTCTAATGAAATATACGGAGATAACAAATACAATGAAGCGCATTGAAGTGGTAAAATTTTCCGTTCGAATGGAACGTTTTGAGCTATCTTTAGACCGTTGTTTGTCATGAGATGACACGCCCATTTCTTTAGAAATAGATAAAACGATCAATTTGTTTATTCGAGTACCTGTAGAACAAGTTTTCCATAAATATAACAGCCAATCAAATTGACAGTCTAAATAAACACCGAGTAAACACGTGTTCGACCTAAATGTGTTCTGGTAATTTCAACAGACATGATAAATTCAAAAATATGCAAATATTCGTTGCAATTTGTGTTTTAAAGAAGCGGGGAGTCTCTAACTCTCCCTTCAAATCTTTTTAAAGCTCCATTTCAGTGTAACTCATGTTGCTTATCGCGAAGAGTGGGATGTCCTAAAAGATTACAACGAATATTTCTTTAATTTTTATTTCTAAAAATATGGGCGTGTCATTATGTTATAATTGACGTTCAAAACATGACTCAGAACGTTTCATCCAAACGGAAAATTTTACCACTTCAATGCGCTTCATTGTAAGAATGGAAATAACCATTGTTAATTGACAATACCTCTAAATGTCGAATTGAAGGCCACAACGAGTGTTTTCTTCTTTTCACGCTAAAAAAGATTTTGGACTCAGCTTCAGGAATACAAAAATAGGTCTGCTAATAACAGGGTGCCATTGGTACCCATCAGATTTCCAACTGATTGTTGGAAGTTCCATTTTATCGAAAAAGCAGCTGTCAATGAAATCAAAAAGCTGGACCTTAATTTGTCTTAAGGAAGTTGAAAAGTCATCAGTTTTTAAGCTGTTGATTTTGGTAAAATCTTATGATCCAACTTTTCCAAAAGTTCCTTGGAATTTTTAAGTATCCACATCTGATTCACACCACTTCTCGAATATGTTGTTGAACGGTACTCTTGAAGTTTCTCCTTCACTTCTGCTAATGTCTTAGTGAGGAGTAAAGAAAAAGACTTGGTTGAGCATTTACTGGAATCCGCTATGTATCTTTGTTTGTAAGGATTTTTCTGAAGTCTCGGAATCCAATATAGATATCATAGTAATTCAATTCAGTTTGGTTGTATGGGATATAAAAAAAAAATCAAAACTGTCATATTACTAGTATTTTGAAGAATTTCTTCCTCAGAAAGGGGACTTTGAGTATAAGTTGGATTACCACTTGTAGAATTAAATCCAAGTTCTTCTAAAATACAATTTATATAATGAGCCTTACAAACAAAGACAATGTTGTTACCTGCTTTGTCAGCAGGGAACAGTAAGTACTGATCATGTAATCTATATTCTTTTTTCACTGCTGTATTATTTTATACAGAAGGATAGATTGTTTTCATATTGCCCATCAATCTTTTAATATGCGATTGTAACATGGATCTGATACATTCAATCCATTCTGACAGTGTCAACGTCTTCTTTTTCATATCTTGTCCATCTCCTTGCGTACTCTTCTATAAAATCCATAATATTTATGAAATTCCGGAGCCAGTTGAAGGATCGGGGTTCCCTATATTTAGGACATTTTAGAATTAGTGATCTTAGGTCCTCATTAACGAAACTACTCGCATGATGAATTTACTTATCTTGATCGATCTCTTGTAATTATGATATATCAATATGTATCGATGAGCACCTTCAAGCTTCCGTCTTCAGACGTTAAAATTGTTTCTGAAAGAGTTATATTCCGTTAAATCAGATAAAACTTAAACATATTATAATAATTCTTAATAATGCATTGATGTTTACCGAAACAAGAAATGAAGTTAGCTAGAATGACAAAGTATGTGATTAATCAGAAATTTGTACACGAGTAACCATTCTGTTTATCATTCATGAGTACAGAGTACTGAGCATTTCGACTGTCAGTGTAGAATTACTTGGACGCTATATTTCAAACCTTTTTCATAAAACCTTTTATATTTAACCAATATACCGGTATTAAAAATTCTTTCTTTGAGAAAAATATTAAGATAAGTAGAATGCAAAAAATTATGATTCCGGTCTGAACGTTTAACCATAATTTATTTTCCCGAACAATTATTCTTCTCTGTGTCGGCCATATTGAGCTTTCATTTTTCTGGTTATTAAATTCTGATTTCATATTAAATGATCCTGATCACCTTTATGTTTCAGCCGAAGACATACTAAGTGCTGTTATATCACGCCATTTTTCCCTGTTTATTTTCTGGATTAAACCAATTGATATACCTTTAAAACTTAAATAAGTTTTATGAAAACTCGCTTTAAAAGTTCTAAAAAAAAATCTTCGTCGTAGAATTTCTGAAAGAGAATTGAATCACAATGATTTTAAAAAATGATATTTTAGTTATCGTTATACGGATCGATCGCAAGTAATTCAGATATCGATCTGTATTGATCGAGGATCACTTTCATTTTTTTCTCCAGACGTTGAAATTGTTGATTAAAGAATTAAATAAGTTATTAGTTAACTTAACATATTGAAAAAAAAATCCTAACCATGCATTGATGTACATGTATACCGCAATCCAGGGGTAAAAGCTAACCATTAAGAGCCAGTCCACGAGAAAAACATGCAGAACTGTCCAAATCGAAGGTTGTCATATTTTAATGAAATTTGGTGGGTAGTTAGACTTTACAATATGTTGTTCAAAAATGACAAAAAAAATTCCCACCATGCAACATGGCAGCCGTAGGCAGTGCCACCTCGTTTTTGCACATTTAAGTGCAGATGCACTTAAAAAATTCAAGAAAAATGGTAAAATACACATTTGATTTATTTTACTCAAAATTAAACTTGCAATTCCCTTATGGTTTTTTAAGTAACATAAGGCTATGTTCTTTCAAAATTGACATTTATCAAAATAAAATATGCAATATATCAAAGGGCAGACAACTCTTGAAAATTGGCATGATGCCAATTTTCAAGAATTGCCAAAAGTATTACAAATTTAATGCCCCAAATCTTCCAAGACCAATCTTTGAAATTAATTTTTTGGGTTTTATTGTACAAATATAAATCTTAACATTATCTTTGCAAAATATTGAGCTTGGGAAATAATAAATAATTGAGATATGGGGATTTACAAATTGCCAATTTTCGAAAAAATTGCTCAAATTCAAATGGGTTGCAAAGTCAAATATAGTACTTTAAATTATATAAGCAATTGTTGTTAGATATTGAAACATGTTTCAGTTTTCTTTGAAATAATAATTAAGATTGAAAAATATTAAAATTAAAAATTAAATAAAACTAAATTGTCAGAAATTACCACTAATATGAGGATTAGCATTTTGTCAATTGTTTAGAAATGAAAAAAGCATGATAAATTGTATTGGCTTACTTGCAATTTTTCAACAATCATATGAATATATATGTTCCTTACATTTTGTAAGTTAGTTTTTTTTAATTAATAAAAGGGAAATTACAAGTATTTAAATTCAAATGGACTCTATTTCAGTATCATTCATATAAATTTTGAGACTTGAACATATAAGATTTGAGCCTTCAGTAAGTAAATGTTTGCTTTCTGCCAATTTTAAATTGGTACAATCTTATAACAAGCTAATTCAGAGAATTCGTGTCCCCCGCTTAGGGAAAAAGTCGGATCCCCCTTGACTGAATTTGTAGAATCATTAAGTGACTGTATACATGTATACTGAAGGAAATCAAATACATGTATGTCAATATGCAATTAAAGATTTGATTGTTTATGTGTATAGAAGATTCTTTTTATATGGAATATTTATCACACTGTAATGATGATTTTATGAGTTTGTACAAGCCAGACCTCATAAATTTTTCATTCCACATGCTGAATGGTATCATTTAGAAAAAAAAAGTATTTCGAAAATAAAATCAAATGGATCGTCCGGAATCTGAACCCGGGACGTCTCACATGTGAAGCGAGAGACATACCACTAGACCACAGAACTGCTTTACCCAGGCAAAATTATATGCAAATATGAAGTCACATACATGTATTTATATCTTTACGTTCGATATTGTCAAAATTTTGCACAATGCATGGTGTCTAATTTAACCCTTTTTAAACAGTTCTAATGTAATAAGAATATAAAGTCCGCCGAGAACCTGCTTTATACGTAATAACTCTCCTCATGCCCCTGTGCTAATAATAGCCACATGTTATACAATAAATACTAATAAAACAAACGGGACAGGACACTTTGAGAGGGAAGAAAGATCATCCTAGGGAGTTTTGATATAAAATTACATTGCAAAAGGTCAAAATCCTCTTGAAATATCGCCTGGAAAGGATAGTGTTACACACAGACATAATGTTTAAATTTACGACCTTGAACTTTGACCTTTTGACCTCAAAATCAATTGGGTTCTTCTTTAGTTCATAGGGAGTTGATATGCAAAATTTAATTGCAAAAGCTCAAAGGCTTCTCGAGATATCGTGTGGAAACGAAAGCGTTACAGTCAGACAGAATGACGGACGGACGGACGAACAGACCCAAATTAATATCCCCAATTTTTCAAGCGGGGACAAAAATACTGACAGGAGATGTTATACAAAAAACTCCATAAAGGAGTTTAAGAAAATGAAAGGTGCTGGAGTTTACTTTTATCCCACCTCCCGAATCAAACAATTGTCTTCTTTTCTCACTTGGCAAATTCTTTTCAGGTAAGTTTAATTTAATTTGACCCCCCCCCCCCAACCCTTTCAAAATCGTTTCTACATCACTGCTATGACTGCGATTTTCGTGAATAAGAGATTTTATGAACATGAATAAATCAAATTGAATTAAATAATACGGGATTGAATTTATAAAATTATATATATTGTTTATAAATTTGTGTATTTAAGGTGATTTAATCTAAAATAAAAAATATAATACATTTTCCGTTCCGTTTTCCATTCCTCGTTTTAGCAACACCCCTCCAGAACCCTTATCATTTTTCATTATTTTATCAATTTCAATATTAGTATGTAAATTGTGGGGATGTGGATGGGGTTAGATACACTCGTATATTTAATATCCTGACCTTGATCGAGTGACACCCCCCCCCCCCAACTGTTTTCAGTGGATACATATCACATTAAAAAAAAACAATTTATCGCTGTCTGCAATGGTACATCTATATTAATAATACCATTATGGTTATTTAGAAAAAGTATCAAATATCAATTTACAAAGCCTTATACAAATAATTTTGACAAAAAAATCAACCCCCCATTTGAATGAATATGAATCCAGTATTTTATCATGTTTGTCGCCAGTTTTAAATTTTACCACTTTGTAATGCAAACTAGCAAATTGGCTGCAGTAAACTCATGTTTTCTTTGGGGAGATAGTACCCTCCCCCGAATAATTTTGCCAATATTTATCGTGGAGGGTCCTATATCGGTGGGGTACCTAATCGGTGGCATCTCCGTTTGAGCTGATAATTTTTAATGGGATATCTGACTTTATATATCTATGATTGTTACGTAACACAATAGTTTAAAGTATGTAATGTAAAATTAAAAATATGCCTAGGAATGACTGTGTTTGGTTAACTCAAAAACACACTAAATTTATGAAACATATAAACAATTTACATGCAGATCGAAATTACCAATTATTTTTGAATTTGTTGAGAGTATGCAATCAAATTCCTGTTTGTATTCTGATATTTTCTCAACTGGTGACAAAACAAGTTGCTATATTAAGACACTAAGAAAAGTATACATACATTTATATTGAAAATATATGATTTTAGTTTGTCAGTTCTCCATGATTTTCCCCCTCACTTA
The DNA here is from genome assembly GCF_032062105.1 of Saccostrea cuccullata. Lineage (NCBI taxonomy): Eukaryota > Metazoa > Mollusca > Bivalvia > Ostreida > Ostreidae > Saccostrea > Saccostrea cuccullata. The sequence goes on from NW_026926290.1 coordinate 22,258, forward strand.
TTTCATTATTACATGTTTCATGTGTTTTCCTTTTCATATTCTGATTATGTATATCATATACTTGTACCTCTGACCTGAATTCATATATGTTGTAAATATTCTTCATTGTCCAAATGTACCTGAAATGGTTTGGCCAGGTGCCTTAAACAAAATATCAAATGTATATTTTGATTAAAATTATGTTATTTGATTTAATTTCCTATTCAATTGTGTTAGAAAAAATCTTTTTAACTGTTAATTACTAGTACCATGAAATACATGTAGATTCCCCGAGGACAGAACCCTGTAGAAAACATGGCTACTACATGTATATGCTCCAAATAATAATAATAATAAAAAAATCTGATGACCTTTTATTTTTTTTACCTTCTATGTAATTCTTGGTAGTTGATACAGTGATTTAAGCAGTTCCGGATCGTAACGGGAAAAACACTCGGTAAATTATTTATGCAGGACTTGTGTTTGATTTCTATATTGAAATAAATAGTCCTTTATTTACTCTTTCAAGCCACATTAATATTTTGTTTAAAACGCTTTACTTTATAATCGAAGTTTTCCAATTAAAATATGCTGGAGTTCAAGCAGTTTAGATGATTTCAAGTAGTTCCGGTTTTCGCCACCTATCGTTGTTATTTATAGTTGTAACAACAGAGGTCGTCTCAAAATTCATTTTTAACGATCAGATCTTATGTTAATAGGGACAATAATATTTTTTTATCACTTTTATAAGACCTGAGCTCGAAAATGGAAACTTAATTATATCATATATAAAGAAGAAAAAAAAATCATGTTTCAACAACTTTATTAACGATAAAATAAACTATCAAATATTTTAAAAGAATAAAAAAAAACATATTTTGGTACAATAAAAATCAGAAAATTGCATTGGAAAAGACTAGAGAAAATCCTTAAAAAAAAATATATAATTAATCAAAGAATTGATGTTCATTTCATACAAAAAACTAGAAATATGTCCATAGGACATAAATGCCCAACACATAATTCACCAGTTCACTTAATTGTATTTGAATGCACATGAAACTTTGCTTTATATAGAGTGTGAAGTTTGAAGAAAAGGTTAAACTTGAGTACATGTACTTTCAAAATAACTCAGTTTTATACACAATAGATGAGAAAGATGAAGGCCATAGGGAAAGTCAGTTAAAAAAAATTACACATATTTCTTAATTCAATAAATTCGATTCTTACCATTTAATTTGAAATTATGTATAAGTTACAAAAATATCTTGAATAGTTTTTTTGGTTTGAAAGTTAGCAAGCTGCAAATTTGAGAAAAGTGAGGTCAAGGTAAAAACAAATCCTTAAACAGTTGAATACCTCACTATATGTGTCAACAAATGAAGTTTGATAAAAATATCTTGAAAAATTTCTTAAGAAAGTGAGCTTAACACAAAGTGTCACAGATTGACAGACAGAAGGACAGATGATGGACATGACAAACACTATACATGTTACGTGTAATATACATTATTAACCTCTGCAAAAAGTTCTCCATTTAAATCCAGAATTGTCTAAAAAGAATTTGATAAACCTTTCGGCACATGACCTATCAGAAGGCCAGTGCTACATATTTTAGCAGCAACCCTCTTTTGGGGTCATTGGTGGTTTCATAAAGTTCTTGCTTTCTTTTGATTTCGGACATTTTCTTCTTTTTTCTTCCCATGACTACTTTTAGTTTCTTTGGACTCAGCGATATATTAGATATAGCAAACACTGAAAAAAACATACACTCTACATTGTATAATATTTAATGAGATTGTTCATTCTTTACAGTTTCTCCATTCAATTTTAATAATTTGTTTATATGTATTTTCTTCTAAGGATCTTTGAATTTGTAGTATCTTCTGTAATAAGCATGTGTGTGTGAGAGAGAGAGAGAGAGAGAGAGAGAGAGAGAGAGAGAGAGAGAGAGAGAGAGAGAGAGAGAGAAGCTATATGGGGGGTGGGAGAAAGATACTTAAAGCCATGACTTTGAAATTAATAATACTTTCTCAGCCTTTTGGAATCAACATAATTTATCATAAAACTCTGAATCTAAAATGATTTCATGTTTCTGACTTTTTGTTTACGTATTTTCTCTTGTTTGTTATACCAGCTCTTTTGAGACAACCCCGTATATGGTAAATTCGGAACTGCTTAAAATGGGATGTTGTGAATATTGCTCTTTATTTTGGATTTACGTCGTATTTTAACGAAACCGAAATTTCATGAGATAGAAGATACGTCGATGTTTCATTCACATATCTTAAATGAAATACATACCTTACCACAGTTTCAGAGCACGTCTTTTCTTTCAAGATAGCACGTGTTTAATGTCGGTCAACGTCACTTATGCGCTTGCAGTTGTAAACAAAAAGCTTGGACACGGTAAGAAAGACGAAGTTCTTGATCTCGCTATGTCATCCAGAGTATGGACAATACATAAAGCTTCATTTATGTAAAGAATCATTAGAAACAGAAACATTTATGTTTGCATAATTTTAATTATTTACTTAAAATTATTCGGAACTGCTTAAAATCCGGAACTGCTTAAAGCACTGTAATGTAGGTTGTCCCCCCTCCCCCACTCTGAAATTGCTTCCTATGGGCCTGTTATTTGTTTATTCAAGCTAAGTTGTTGTTTCTTTCTTAAATTCAAATATTTTAAAATAAGTTTGCCCTCTTTCAAAGTGCAATAATGCTCCACAAAAACTCCCTAGATGAAGATAAAAATGATCATACATGACTTTCTTCTTTCCATATTGACATACCTGTCACTTTTTACCCAATAATACAAAAGAGTTCCAACGAGGGGAGATAACAATTTAACTCCAGCAAAATGGTATTAAGGGGCTAAAACAAGCAAAAGAAAGTTATATGAAGTATCCAAATCAGTTATTCCTCTTCTAAAAAATATATTAGATTAAAAATCTTCTCTTTTTCATTTAAATATCATAGAAATAATCCAAAAATATGGTAAAAGACTGTTATCTAAAATATGTGAAATTGTAGCAAAATACGGTATTTCAAAGTTAATTTACAACATGTAGATATTATTTCCCAAGCTCAATATTTTAATACAGAGTAGACCTTAGATCATTCTTAAAGAAACAATTAATTTAATTTAATTTCAACCTTGGTCTTGAGAGATACGAGCATCTAAAAATGGCTAAAAAATCATACTCATTTATTTAGGATCTATAAATAGATGTGTAAAAAATAAAATATTCATTTCAATTAAGTTTTTCCTCATTAATTGTGTTAATTGGACCATGACTTTGAAAATAAAACAAAATTTGAAAATAAACTGATGACAAAAGGTAACTTTTTGACTTGATCAATTTGTATACATTTTCCATTAAATTTTGTGTGATTTTCGACAAATATGCAAATGAGCTGTTACTAAAAATAGATGCAGGGTTCGACATTTTTTGGTGGATATTCTGACTTCTACCTTTATGTAGAAAATTTTAAGCCACTAAAAATTCCCAAGTTGCAACCTTCCATTTGGACGATTTTTTGAATTTTGCATGGTTTTCTCGCGGACTGGCTCTTAAGAATATTTGTCAGTTGATTTAGCCACATTATTTCTGCTTTGTGATAGGGAGAATTTCTGTAATTTTTATTAAATGAAAACTGAATAAGAAGCCTTAATTTTCAATGTCAAATGAGTAGAAAATCGAATACGTACATGTATAGTAAATAACGACAATCATTTACCCACTGATACCCCTACTGCTGAAGCAGAAGTTTTATATCAGTTTAATAAATAATAATGCATATATTTGAGGGGTTTTTTAATGTAAGAAAAATAATCACAAAAAACTTGTAAAAAGGTCTCATGAATTGTTGCTGAAAAAAGCAAACGACAGCAAAATTTTTATAGTCGTTTGCGGAAACATCTTTATATTTTTTAGTAAATAGTTTGAAAAATAATCACGTTTTTTAAAGTGATTTTTAAAATGTTGCAAATAAACATGGTCCTTGTTATGGCTGTACAACCAGATCGCATAACTGAATTTTCCCGGAATACTAGTATTTTTTTTTTTCAGAATCTCGATTAAATAAAAATTTAAAAGAAAACACAAAGAATATAGACGTATCATTGCCATAGCAAGGGGTTTTCCGACTTTTAAAAAATCTAGAGTAGAATTCGAATCGGAAACCCTTGACTATAGTGAAGATGAAATAAACGTTGAATTTATAACTTTGTCTTGAACATATTTTATTAAATACAGACTCATTATTTTCAATACTTCAAATTTCAAAAGCTCTTAAAATTGTGGCATATATTGATTCAAAAACTTGCTGATCAGCCTATCCACTGGATGAGAGAGAGAGAGAGAGAGAGAGAGAGAGAATTTGGCTGATTTACTTGTTACTCGAGTCAAAGAATTAGACTTTTCTTTTCAAAGTTGTTCTTAAAAATCTATTGAATTGAAGAGTTAAAAGACGAAATTAATTTAAACATTTTTTTAAATGATATGATTTTTTGCCTCAA
>NW_026926291.1:0-26932 GCF_032062105.1 Saccostrea cuccullata
TGAATAATGGCTTTGTCATTCTTGAGAAGAAGATTTTTAAAGAATTTTCCTATATACTATGTAAACTTTGGTCGGCCATTTTGGCCCCCCCTACCCCGGGGGTAATATTTGAACAAAATTGAATCTACACTACCTGAGGATGTTTCTCCATAAGTTTCATCTTTCCTGGCACAGTGGTTCTTGAGAAGATTTTTAAAATATGCCACCAAATTTTCATTTATTCCCAATTATCTCCCCTTGAATGAGGGCGTGGCCCTTCATTTGAACAAACTTGAATCCCCTTCACCCAAGGATACTTTGTGGCAAGTTTGGTTGAAATTATGTTAGTCAGAATTTCCTCTGATATTCTTGAAAAAAAATCAAAGAATGCAAATATAAGTAATAAACAATGATTATTCAGTGAACATGACATTATGAATAGCAATAGCTCTGCTGGCATATTTTCCATGATGCGCTAGTGCGCATCATGGAATATGTCAGCAGAGCAATTGCTATTCATAACACCATGTTCACTGAATAACGTTGTTTATTTCTTAAATAAAAGCTAGATTCTACACAAGAAAATATCCCTAAGGGGGCTAAAACAGATTTTCGATTTTCCTGTAGTGGATAAAAAAAGCAAATGATGTGGTTGAGGAGAATAATAATTGATTATAAACTAGAGCAAAGCTCATTGCTTAGGTCTTCCGTCTCGTTCGACCGGAAGTAACTTTTATTTTTAAATAAAGAGAAAAGACGTGTCTAATAATTTAAATCTTCCACATCGATGTTGAAAAATGCGAAAGTAAGCCATTTTTTGCTACTTCCGGTTAAACCGGAAGCGACGTTGACGGACGGAAAATTAAGTTTTATGCTTCCAGTGACACATATTTCCCAAAAACGTGTAAAGAACAGCAAAAATATGCATTTTCCGACTACTTCCGGTTTGACCAAAAGTGACATCACAGGATGTATTTTGATGATCTCATTAGATTCTACTAGAGATTTCGAACAACTTTGCTTCTTTGATGTATAATAAATTCTCAACACTTTTTGAGATATCTGGAAAAAACTTTCATCCCCTGTAGATTCCTTAATTAAGGGGTCAGCCCTTTTTCTGATAAATCATTTGAAAGATCTCAAAATTCTGCACAAATTTTGTTCTATATGTTTTTAAAAAATATTTTTCATTTAAAAGATAAAAAGCAAAATATGTGTAAATTTTCGATCTTTTAGGCTTTCTAATTATTGACCCTGTATAGCGCCATTTTGAATAGAGAAATCGAAAAACAAAATACGACATGCACAACTTCAATCCTTCTTTTATCTTAAGTCGGTAGATTTTCTGCTCCAGCTTTTGTCGTCTCTGAGCCTTTGTCTGGAAATAAAAGCCTATAAATTTTTCGATTAAAGGTAAATAACTAAAAGCGGAAGTAAATTTTTGAAATGTTAGACAGCATTCCGATAGAGATTATTAATGTCTATTATATCTGAAAATCTGAGCTAAATCCGTTGAGAAATGAGTGAGATATGAAGCCTCAAAGTTGGCATCTAGGAAAAGGAAAAAAAAGAATAATAAGAATAATCTTAATCATCAGAATCAGTAGTAGGTCTTCCGTTGGAAACGGAAGACCTTAATTATGTCATTATCATGATGACACTATAAAACATCCTCATGCTTAAAGTGCCTCTCGTGGTTAATACTACTGTGTTCTGGATAGTAACTTAAACATTATCACATCACTTCTACAATGCATACTTGATCTGGTTTTTTTTTTTTTTTTTTTTACGCCCCCCTATTTGAAGATTTAGTGGAATATATTTATTGCCCTTTCCGTCTGTCTGTAGTGTCTGTCAGTCTGTCCGCAAGAACTCTACCATTGCCCACAACATTGTTGTAAGGAACTATGCCTATCATTTTTCATGTGTATTCTGTGCAACAAGGCCATTCTTTGGGTACCAATATATATGACCTCTTGACCTTTCTTGCAAGAATATGCCAAACCTTTACTTTAACCATAACATTCAAACAGTTGATATTAGGGCTTTCACATTTATATTCATTGAAACAAAATTGCTTTCCATAGATATAAATATTTCTGACCTTTTGTCCTTGAGTTTCAATCATTTAAAAAAATATGACTTTGGACAAAATTTTTGAACAGTTACTACTAAGGCCTTCATATTTCACCGGTGTATTCCTTTTGACAAGTCCCTCCTTTGGACAAAAAAATTTTGACCTTTGACCTAATTTGGAAAAACTTTAACATTTGCCATTATTTTTTAACAGTTGGAGCTATGGCTTTAATATATTTCAAATGTATTTCTCAAGACAAAGCCTTTCCCTGCATATGTTTTATTTGACCCTTTAACCTTGACCTTGGAGTCTGACCAATACTTTAAAAGATTTTACCCTGGCCTTAATTTCTCAATGCTTAGTTCACAAGCTTTCATATTTCATAGGTATTCATTGAACAAGTCCTTTCTCTGGATAACAACATTTTTCATCTCTTGTCTTTGGACTTTGATTTACATCTGAGAACTTTTAATCTTTGCCAAAATCTGCCACAAGGGGCATCAGTTTTTCTCAAACACATCTTGTTTTTAGCTCACCTGAGCCGAAGGCTCAAGTGAGCTTTTCTGATCACATTTTGTCCGTCGTCCGTCCGTCCGTCCGTCTGTCTGTCTATCTGTCTGTCTGTCCGTCTGTAAACTTTTCACATTTTCGACTTCTTCTCAAGAACCACTAGGCCAATTTTGACTAAACTTGGTACAAAGCATCCTTGAGTGAAGGGAAATTTAAATTGTTAAAATAAAGCGCCAAGTCCCCTCACAAGGGGAGATAATCAAGAAAAGACAAAAATAGGGTGGGGTCATTAAAAAATCTTCTTCTCAAGAACCACTGGGCTAGAAAAGCTGAAACATATGTGGAAGCATCCTGGGGTAGTGTAGATTTTAAATTGTTCAAATCATGACCCCCGGGGGAAGGGCGGGGCCACAATGGGGAATCAAAGTTTTACATAGGAATATATAGGAAAAAATCTTTGAAAATCTTCTTCTCAAGAACCACTGGGCCAGAAAAGCTGAAACTTAAGTGGAAGCATCCTGGGGTAGTGTAGATTCTAAATTGTTCACATCATGACCCCCGGGGGAAGGGTGGGGCCCCAATGGGGAATCAAAGTTTTACATAGAAATATATAGGAAAAATCTTTGAAAATCTTCTTCTCAAGAACCACTGGGCCAGAAAAGCTGAAACTTGTATGGAAGCATCCTGGTATAGTGTGGATTCTAAATTGTTCAAATCATGACCCCCGGGGGAAGGGCGGGGACACAATGGGGAATCAAAGTTTTACATAGGAATATATAGGAAAAATCTTTGAAAATCTTTTTCTCAAGAACCACTGATCCAGAAAAGCTGAAACTTATGTGGAAGCATCCTGGGGTAGTGTAGATTCTAAATTGTTCAAATCATGACCCCCAAGGGAAGGGTGGGGCCACAATGGGGTATTAAAGTTTAATATAGAAATATATACTGGTAGGAAAAATCTTAGAAAAGCTTCTCAAGAACCACTGGGCCAGAAAAGCTAAAATTTATGTGGAAGCACTCTGGGGTAGTGTAGATTCTAAATTGTTCAAATCATGACCCCCGGGGGAAGGGCGGGGCCACAATGGGGAATCAAAGTTTTACATAGGAATATATAGGAAAAATCTTTGAAAATCTTCTTCTCAAGAACCACTGGGCCAGAAAAGCTGAAACTTACATGGAAGCATCCTGGGGTAGTGTAGATTCTAAATTGTTCAAATCATGACCCCAAGGGGAAGGGAGGGGCCACAATGGGGAATCAAAGTTTTACATAGAAATATATAGGAAAAATCTTTGAAAATCTTCTTCTTAAGAACCACTGGGCCAGAAAAGTTGAAACTTATGTGCACATGGAAGGATCCTGGGGTAGTGTAGATTTCAAAATGTCTGAATTATGATCAGTGGGGTAGGGTGGGGATGTTATGTATTACAAGGAGGAAATCTGGTAAAGAACAGAATGGTCAAAGCTTCTCAGGTGAGCGATGTGGCCCATGGGCCTCTTGTTCACTTAGGAATTATTATTTCTAAAACAATTTAATTCAGAGATGTCAAGACTGATAAGAACTGCGAACGATAGTATTGTTCTCCCGCCTACCTCCAAGTCAATTTTCAAAAGTTAACATATTTGATGAATTTTTTATATTTTTTATAGATTTTCATAAAACATCACTTATTTGGAAAAACAAAGAGAGATAACTCTAAAATTTTGGTAAAACTTAGTGTTTTTCACTATAGAAATCAATGGAAAACAAAAAATATTTTTAAAACATCTTCCTCCCCCCCCCCCGTGTCACCAAAAATTCTTTTTACAGGTAATATGGAATAGTATTTCACAAATTCATACCAAAGCTTTTTGTGTGACAGGGGGGGGGGGGGGGAACATATGTTTATTGACAAAAAACGATAAAAATGCTTATTTTCCACCAATTTCAAAGCGATATACAACTGAAACATTATACTTTATTGAAATGTTTCTTTGTTTTATTTATTTGCCTAAAACATAAGAAAAGATATCAGGAACATTTAATCATATCCAAGACTATTACAAAATACGTTGATGCTTGAAACTCCCATTTCAATGGAAAATATCGTCTACCCCCCTTTTTTTCAAGAGCTGGAATTATGGAAAATTTACTGTTCAGCACTGGTATTAGGACGATTTATCAATTACCATTGAACTGTTCTTTGTATTAAACAAAGATTTTATGGCCAAATTGCTATTCAATTTGAATCAATTGGTTCCAAAATGTAGGCGGGAATCGAGAGTTAGCGTGCGTGTTTCTTTGCAAGCTTGACAAGCTACAGTAACACATCTTTCAACATGGAAATGGAAAAAATTTCAAATCTGGTAAACAATATGCACTTTACTTTTAAAGATTTTCTGGTGAGAAACAGACCTATTTAATATAAAAGCATCAGACTATATTTAAGAAGATGGGGGGACAAGGCGGGCAGAATGCCTATAGTGTCCGATATTAAGAAATCATATTCAATATGTGAATTGAGTATTTGAATTAACTTCTCATTATTGAAATTTATGAAATTATTAGAAAAAAAATTTTTTTGAGAGAGAAAAATTATCGTAAAAAATTCCTTTTATAAAAATATTATTTGGCATTCGTGGGATTCGAACCCTAGCAATAAAAATCATACTGTTTTGAGATTGAGACTAATGCGCTAACCACTATGCTACATGGCACATGATGATATTGGGCATTTAAATCATGTTTGTGATATGACCCTTGACTTAATGGACTTGAAGTATCTCTCGGAAAGATTCGAATATTTTGCCATAAAAGTGTACTCTAAGGGTATATTGGGTCTTCGCTCCATGTTTTTGTCAACCAAAAACTGTATATTCTATTGCAAACTTTTAGGATAAAAAAAAATGGAGCGAAGACCCACTCATATTGAAAAATTTTGTTTAAGTATGAGAAAATGATCGTTTTTGTTCTTTTTAGTGTGTGTATGCTTTTTCACAGGCAAATATTTTCTATCTTTGTGAGATTTTTGTAAATTGTACATATTTTACATTAAATATGTAGGACTCCAAAGTGCGATGAGACTCCAAAGTCCGATAGTCACGCCGAAGTCCGATGGTCTGCGCCAAACCCCGATGGTTTGACACGCTAAAGTCCGATGGCGCAGAAAACAGTCAACGTTTAGGACGTCATAGTACTGCTGTGCCAAACTGTGATGCCACGCAATGCCAATATATAAATACAAAATATCATAAATACAAATACTAACCCTCATCTTTTGGATGCGAAACTAAGACTTATCAGTCGAACAATGAGTATCAACTCTAACCTAACTATCATAGTGCAGGACCAATCAAAATCTAAATCAGTCCAATAGTGTGTGAGTTCTAACCCTAAAATCTCTAGGGAAGAAACAGTGTTCAAGGTGTTCAAGGACTAACCCTTATCACTCGAATGGTGCACGAGGACTAACCCTTATACCTCTGGTGGGTGAAAACAAAAAGCAATATCAGTAAAAACGTATGTTAGACGAATGCCGAATCAATGGATTTTGAATGCAGAATAACGTCATGACGTCGGACTATTGTGACGTCATAAACGTTAATTGTTCTTCTGCACCATCAGACTTTGGCGTGTCAGACCATCGCACTTTAGCGTCTTTGGCGTCCGTAAAGACAGCGAGCCATCGGGGTTTGGCGCAGACCATCGGGCTTTGGCGAGACCATCGGACTTTGGCGTCACCATCGCACTTTGGAGTCTTACAAATATACCTTATTATTAGATAAAATATCAAATAAAATTTAGATATAATTGAGATTTAATTTCTCACTTCTTATCTGTCGCACTATAGGCACTTCGCCCGCCTTATCCCCCCATCTTCTTTGATAAACTTAACTTGTTGTTCACATATGCTGCATAGGGATTAAAATATACCTCTCCAAACACATAGTTCTGATGAACTTCCCTCTATAAATACGGAAGGAAGGAAAGTTTAACATATCCCATTGGTTACAAAAACTTACCATTTGCATCCAATGGAATGACATCCTTTGCATTTAATACTACAAGAGAAGGTAAAAACAAGTTAGTCAATTTCTACAGACACAAAATCTTGTTGCTCATAACTCTCTTCAACAGAAATGCCTTTAAATTGTTTACTTTTTTCTGACAAGTGCTAAAATGCAATTTGTACACATGTATCTTAATTCTTAAAAGCTACATAAGGAATAAGAAATATTATCGGCTGTACCTACTTTCAACGAACATGGTGCCTGTTTCATTTCTGTAGCACATTCTAACATTTAATACTCCAAATTCTTTAGATTTAAACTCAGCCTATCAAAAAGATAAACATGCATAATTCAGATCATGCACAGGTTAGCTCAAATCATCTTCATTAACTTCAGATATTGAGACTGAAATCATTGCACAAAGACAATTTAAGTGAATATATAAGAATAAAGTTCATAATGAATTTTACAAAGCACAATTAATTTCACTTAGTACCTCTATTAATCCGATCAAATTCATCATAATTGGCATGAAACTCTTCTGTTGTTAAGGATAGTGTTACTTAAAACTTTGCTTTCACAACACATTTTCTTCTTTCAAAAAAAATCTTCCAATGCAGTGGGTATATATAATTCAGTAACTTCATGCCCATTCAATATTTTTTTTCGCTGCTCCTAGGCCTTTTGATTGATCATTTGATTGTATGCTGTTTTACATCCCTTTCAAGAATTTGATACTCATATAGAGACGTCATCATAAACTGGTGAAAGACTTCAAATTTAGACCTTTATGTGGCACTCATGGCCACTGAGCAGTGGGGGTTCTTCATCATGCCAACAGATTTCGTTACACAGGGCCTAGAATTTTAAGGTCTCATCCGAAGGACCCACAAATTTCATTTCAAAGAGCTGAGCGCTTGGCAAAGGAAAAGCTCTTACTTTTTTATGACTTAGGTCAGGGATTCAAAAACAAGACATTCTGATCATGGAGCAAGCATTCTTTTGACTGAGGTACCATGACATAACCCAATTATTTGTTAAAGTTGACCATTTCAAGAAAACAATTAATCTTACCTGTTGTTTGAGTTTCTCTTCGTAGAAAATTGTAATTAACTTCAAAGTGTCTTTCTTATATAGGGACAGCAATTTTTTCAATTTCTGCAATGAAACATTCATAGCATCAATTCAACATCACTTTAATAGCTGGCTACATTCAATTTTGAAAAAATTACACATACAATATACTCTTCTGTTGTTATTTTCTTCATTTCTAATCCTTTCTCATCAGCATGAAAGAAATCTACCAACAGTCCTAAGGCTTCATACATTCTTTTGTATATGACAGGCATCCTCTATAAAAATAGAACAGACATTGTTAGCAATAATATATGTACAACTTCCCTCGCCTTTCTTAACAGAGGCACAACTAACAACAGTTCATCTTTCCCTTACCGATTCTTCCGTGACTAGAACGTCGTTGAATTCCTCGAGGACTTCCACCCAGATGGACTGAAGGATCCGGTCAAAGTTGGACTTAAGTAGGTACTGGTTCAAGGTCAAAAGGTTACTGTCCAGGTACTTCATCAGATCCTCAACAGCCTGAAATGATGGATATATACACTGTACCTACAGCCTTCATCTGCAGTATACTAGTACTCAGAAATATTCACTTCCATTTAATTTTTTACCACTTTCACCCAGGTCAAAAGATGGAGCAAATTCAAAGACATATAATTTCTTAATCAGAAGTGTAAATGGTATAACTAAATGGGCAAAATTGTCAGCAAGTGTATACAAGAACGACAATACATTGTATTATGGGGTGAAAATAATCCTGAATTAAGTATATTACTGCATTCAAAGATTATTGTTCTCTCGAATTTATATTATGCATCATATTTGCAAGGTAACAGACAGATATAATTATAATCTTCACTAATTTTAACTACATTAATATTCTTAATATTCTGTTTGCTCTGCTCTTATTTTGTGTATTGTTTAATGGACGTTGAGATTGAATACTGTTCGTTATCTCCATATCCTTCTACATGAAATATTAAACTACAAGAAAGCTGACTGTTGACATAAAGCTAAAGCCCAGCCTTAAAATCAACAGGTAAATTCAGAAGACCTACCTCCTCAGCTGGAACAGATTCTGGGGCCCAGTTCAAATGGAATACATCACTCTTAATGTCTGGACGCATCTTTTATCAAATAAAAAGAATCAAAATGAAAAATAATAATAATCTGCTTAAATTTCATTCCCTCCATATTTTTTATGGTTAGAATATTACTAGTAAAAGTGACAATTTACAAAACCTCCATTAAAATCCTTGACAGAATACACCCCTGTTATATAATATCTGACCTTATCAGCCACACGATCCACCACTTGCTGGATCTTCTCCAACATGATCTGGTCAGCCTCCCTCACTGTGGTGTGCAGATTCTCTTTTGATTCCGTCTCATGACTCTGCTCCACTGCATGCTGTATTTCCACAAAATTCATTGTTTCTGGAAGTTGTTTTAAGGCCCTCCGAACTTGTTCAATGTTATTTATAGTAATACACAGCTGTAAAACAGACAATATATTTGTTTCATTTTGCAGAATTATTATGCTAAGTTAATTGATAAATATACAAGAAAATCATTCTGTAGCTTGTTGTTATAATTTTTTACTCTTGCATGATCTGCCTGTTCTGTGACAACTACCCTTACCTGTCCTGTGAGAACCTACCCCTCTACGTTTTCTATACACCCATGCTTACTGATCTAGGGCACTATTTTTACCAATTTTTTGATAACTTTACTTACCTGTTTTCTGATACCAAATTTTTGCTGTTCTCCTACACCTTTACCTACCAGTTCTATGACACCCATACTATAGCTATTCTCTCACCCCCTTACTTACCTGTTCTGTGACATCAAATTGTCCTTCCTCATCATAATAGCCTTTGTCAATGAGTTTCTGGTGGACCGAGTCGGCATATATCTTTGCACATTCACACATATCCTGTTGATAAACAAATTTTAGGAATTTTTTCCCAAATAAATTCATTTATTTTTGCACTCACAAGTTTTGACAAAATACTTTTAACTTAACTAACTGTTCATAAGGTATGCAATCTCTATTTACGTACAAGTAATTCTAGCCTTATTGTTATGTCCTACCTTTGTTAATTTTGAGACCATGGAATATGCATCGACAAGATCAGGCCAGGCAAGCTGTCTCCAGAACTCTGAAATCTAAAAAGACAACTGCTACAGAAACAAAATTCTTGGTAGACAATACAGTACAATCATGCTCATATTTAACTATCAGTAAGAATTCTACAAAGATTTGTATTCAATGAAAATTTGACATTAAATGAATAAATAAATAGTTAAACCTGAGAGAAACAACAGCACACATCAACAGCCGAGGTGCTGAACTTGGCTCCTCCTCCTCCTACATCAGCTGTCTGAAGGAAGAAAAGATTTAAAATCATCATCAACTAAAAAACAATTTAAAAAGATGTTTTCTCCGATCACAAGTTTATTTGCATAATTTATTGCATGTTTCTTTCTTTTAAAATAGTATAATTACCATTCACGGATAAAAACAAGAAAAATCTAACACAAAATAGTCAATGTGCCATTTACACACAATACATACAGTCAATTTGAACACATATACTTAAACAGTACGTGTTAAATGATATCAAATGTTATATAGCAGTGCATTATTAGTTTTATAAATGTGCAATGCTTTATGACACAACAGTCAGACACTGAAAATATTAAAACTGGATAACATGCCAATATCTTAGCAATGATCACATGATTAAAGGGAAATAACTCTGAATTATTACATTTTTGACAGTGCTCTCACCCAAAACAAGTGCACATCCATTTAAAGATACAAACCTTGGATGATAGATGCTGTATATAATACAGAGATTACAAACTGAAAATTTACAGATTGGACTAATACAGAAAGAACACAATAAGAGAAGTATAGTACCGCCTTACATACAGATATATATGAGGCTCATTTATTTGAGAATCCATTTCCAAAATTTAGATAAGTACAGGTACCAAGAAACCTCACCTTATCAAGCTCAATGGCTTTGTGTATTCGATGGATAGCCTTCTCCTGTGCCACAGAAATCCACTGAGTTACAGCAAAATGGAACCATTTGTAGTAGTGTTCTATTTCTAAAGGGTCATGACTGAAAATAATACATGTATATTAGATATCTGGCTTTAAATCAAATCAGATTTCAAGGATATTGTACTATAAATCACCTTCTATTCACGATAACTTTATTTTCACATGATTACATAAGCAAGTTTGCCCACAAAAATTTCATTCTTGCGTTTATATAGCAATAACCATAATTTGTAATTTTGTTTCGCTAATAAAGAGTTAATTAATGACTATCTTACAAAAGTAAAGTGTCACAAAAATGTAGTGATCAACAGTATTAACAAGCCTTTCTGATGTTCATACTTTTCAGGAAGGTGCTCCCATCCATAGTTACAGAACTCTTGTAGAGCGAGGTATAGCTCAAAGTAGGTCGTTCCCAGCATTCCCTCCAATACTTTGTTTCCTTTACTGAATGTTGTCTTCTTCATGCAGTTAGTGAACTCTTCACCAAGCTGAAATACATAACAAAATATCATTTGTTCAGTCAGAAAACCTCATGATGTTCTTTTCAAAAGAATCACTTTTATCTTTATAGGTCAGTAATTCTTATTTAGCGAGCATAATAAACACAAATCCTTTTAAGAATTGTTTACAATATGACTCATAATGAATCATAACAAAATTGCCTGGTAATGTAGATGTTACACCTTGGTTAATTAGATTTTCAAAAGCAGTAAAATGCATTTCAATAGTGCCAAGGAAGTGTTAAAACACCAATAAGCATTAAACTCTGTAAGAATAGTAAAGACATAGAAGGGGTGTGCATAACTGTGCTTGTGATAAGCTGTTAAAAATCAATCTTCTGGCATCTTTCTGGAGCTAGAAATTGACTGAACCAATCATTGTTGAGATACAATGTATATGGATTCAAAAACTTTATGCATTAAAACACAAATCATTGACGAGGCTTCAGGAAGCACTGCAGACAAAAACTATTTATCCTATACATGTTTTAGACATTAGAAAAAAAGGTGACTATAAAAATATTCTCTTTCAAATTGAAGTCTTCATAAAAATTGACAGAGAGGACCAATATTGATACATAGCTATTACACAGGGGACCTGATTTGAAAAATTACACATTACACTAAATCAGGAAGCTTCCATACAAATATGTATTTCAAGGCCCAGCAGTTCTTAGGAGGAATTTTTATTTTTAAAAAATTATTAATTTTGCTTTTTCTTAGTAATCTCTTTTTGAAAGGGTGCTTAGTCTTTTATGTTAAAATTTAAAATTTCCTTTACCCAAGATTTCTTTTTCCAAATTTGGTTAAAATTAGCCAAGGGATTTTGAAGAGAAGTGGAAAATGTGAAAAGTTTAAAACCAGACAACGTTACTATGATCAGAAAAGTGTGCACTTGAGCAGCTCAGGTGAGCTTAAAATTCTTGGAATGTATCTGGTAAAATTTTACAGCATATACACACATAGAGATAGACAAAAGACTGTGCAACAGGGAAGGAAATCAGTGAAGAAGAGAGCTACACCGACCTCTTCCGCGAGATTCTTGACGACATGACTGGAATGCTACAGGGAAAAACACAAGACATATAAGCTCTCAAGACACAGACAATATATTGGCATGGTTCTGGAATGGACTTATAAACCTTTATACTAAAATAAATCAAAAATCTAACTTAATGTTTGGCTTCCAGTCTTTACAAATTAAGTATTTACCATTTCCTTATAACAGTCTACAAATCAATTGAATTCATATACTTTGAATATTTTGTTTATTGTTTGACAAGAAAAGGAAAAAAGAATATATGTTCCAGATTATACAGTAGTAATGATTAGGACATAAGCAATACATGTACATACATGCTATAAGAGTTAAATGAAAGATGGTCAAAGAAAAATACTACTTGAAATGATCTGTTGCAGACTTAAAGGGGAGAAAACTCATTTCAAATATTAACCATAAACCCTGTGTTCTTTGTTATGTTCCCCAAACGAAGTTGGGGAACATATTGTTTTTACTCTGTTTCTTATTAAGGTCTTCCGTCTTCAGCGGAAGACCTTATTGTTTTTCTTCGGTTTCTTTTTCACTTTTATTATTATTTTTTTTTTTCTTACCGATTTTGTGCACGCGATTTCTCGAAAACGGCCAAACAAAATCTTATGAAACTTTCAGGACTTATGGAACATTATTTGAACCTTATGCGTTTTTTTCCGTTTTGATGACGTCACTTCCGGTCTAGAGATATCGTCGATTTTCTGATTTTTAAGGGTCATTTTGTCCACAGTTTTCCCGAAAAACGGCTCTAGATAGAAACTTCAAACTTTGAGGTTAGGTAGAGCTAAGTTTGGAAAGGTGCATAAGGTATATCAAATTTACCGGAAATGACGCACGTCGGCGCTCGCTATGGCCCGAAAATAGTCGTATCTTGAATTTCAAATTTTTTACACCTTTTCTACGATATTTTTTTACCTGAAAATATTTTGTTAAGACATATTGAACAAAAGAAGTGTAGAATTCCAAGACCTTTCTAATGATATCTCGACAAAAGGGCTAGCCCCTAAATTTAGGGGCCTGAAGGGGCCAAAAGTTTTTTCTTTATATCTCAAAATCTATAAAGAATTTTTAATACATCAAAGAAGCAAAGTTGTTCAAAATGTCAAGCTTAATGTATTGGCGTCGTCAAAATTCGTCCGGCGATGTCTCTTCCGGCCAAACCGGAAGTAGTCGGAAAACGCGAATTTTAGCCGTTCTTGACACGTTTTTAGGTAACAGATGTCTCTGGGACAATAAAAAATTATTTTCCGTCCGTCGTCGTCACTTCCGGTCACACCGGAAGTAGCAAAAAATGGCTTATTTTTGCAATGATTAACATAGCTTTAGAGGATTCAAGTTATTTCTGGGCGTTATTTCTCACTTTTGTTAAAAATAAAATCTACTTCCGGTCAAACAGGACGGAAGACCTACTCGTTGCTTTGCAACGAGCTCGGCTCTAGTTAAGGTCTTCCGTCTCCAACGGAAGACCTTCTTGTTTTCGTTCGGTTTCTTTTTCCCTATTATTATTATTATTCTTCCAACCGATTTTGTGCAAGCGATTTCTAGAGATGGCTCGTCCGATTTCTACCAAACTTTCAGATCTGAAAGATATTTAATTGATCTTGATAGGTTTTTTTCCTTTTTGATTATCTCACTTCCGGTCGTGAGATATGGACGATTTTCTGATTTTCAGAGGGTCGGCTTGTCCGGGAAACTCCTCCGAAACGACTTAAGATATGGACTTGAGATTTTCAGGGAAAATAGAGGAAGGTTTGTTGAGTTGTAATTGGGTCTCCAAATCTTTCTAGCGCAAAAGGCACCGAAGTTCGGTAGGGCCGAAAAAATGTCTCAGAAATATCTCACAAAATTTGACGCATTTTGTCTCATATCTTCACTCCTGTTCATAATTTGTTAAAACATATTGAAGACAAAATGTTCAATATTGCAAGACCTTTCATTTGATATAAAAAAAATAGGGCTGACCCTTCAAGTTAGGGGCTAAGAGGGGCCAAAAGTCTTTTATCTATAACTCTCTAATGATCAATTCTTTGTTATGCATTATTGATCAAAAGTATTCATCTTAAGAATTAGATTATTACTATCTAAGTTGTTTGAAAATTGGCTGATCTGAATTCTAGATATTAATATTTGAAAATCTGAAGCGGGCCCCAGATGGCGGCTGTCTTTGTCAATTCCGCCATTTCGCAATTGGGGTTTATGGAGGCAGCTGAGCGTTTGATTAAACCATTCTGACATACGAATGCATGAAATGTAAACAAAACTACTTGGACTTTCACGTAGTAGTACGTTGCAATTCAGTGTCGATCTTAACACTTAATTTCCGTTTCACTACTTAAGTGTAACTGGGCTAGATACGATATATGTAATGTGTACAAAGACTTTTTAAACGTCGAAATAAAATAAAGGCGATAAGAACGTTTTATTTATTTTATTTCATTGCAGCTATCACACCAATTTAATAGATAAGTTCAAAGAAAATGCGCCAATATTTACTCCTGGCGTTTGGCGCAAATTATTAATAGTGACCCGCCTTTTATGATTCTTAGACAGGTGTACTGTTGCAAAAGTATACACACAAGTATATTTAGAGCAGTACTCCCAAAAGCTTAATGGTTTGCACGTTGGGGATAAAACAGAAAAAGGCGATATGGGTTCAATCCTCTTTGCGACCAAAATTTTGAATCTTTTTCTGTGATATTCATGGCATAAGTAAAGGCCCCTATTTGCTGATTTAACGTATAATCAGTTTCTTGATTTGATAAAGAAGAAATTAAATATCTTTGAATGTCTTAGAACTTTCGCAAGCGTAGGTTCAACGTTTTCTTAAACACTAAAAAATATTCATTTCATTTTCTCATAAATAGGCTGCGCGGATAATACACATGGTGCCAATGTGCAGGTAAGGTCATCCCCGTGATGGGGAATGGACCTGTAGAAAACCTTCTCTGGTTCTGCAGAGTCGAGTTTTTAGCAAATAAAATGTATGAAAATGCGCGAATATTTACTCGTGGCGTTTGGCGCAAATTATTAATAGTGACCCGCCTTTTATGATTCTTAGACAGGTGTACTGTTGCAAAAGTATACACACAAGTATATTTAGAGCAGTACTCCCAAAAGCTTTATGGTTTGCGCGTTGGGGATAAAACAGAAAAAGGCGACATGGGTTCAATCCTCTTTGCGACAAAAATTTTGAATCACTTTTCAGCTCGATTATACGAGATTTTTTTTCCTAAATCGGACGGAAGACCTCTCGTTGCTAGCAACGAGATCGTTTCTAGTTATTATTATTTTTCTTCTTCCTGGGCACTTTTTTGTCCGCGAATGATCTCGTAAACTACACATCCAACTAAGGTGAAATGTTTTTAGGGTCAGTAGACATGTTATGTAGATTTGCGGAACGAAGGTCATTTTGCGCGCACGTGCTTGCAAGAGCGCGCACGTGCAACACGTGAATGACCAATATAATGTATATTGCCGTAACTTTTCTATTTTTTGATGAAATGTTTTGAAACTCATAATGTAAGGATGTATTAGTAGTATAAACAAGATGACGTGGTCAATATGGCAAGATCTCACGCGCATGCACGTGCGCTACGCTCTGATTGGCTGAAACTAAAGTCTCAATATCTTTCTTGTTTTTTGACGAAATCCTTTGAAATTTTGAACATAGCCATGCATTAAGATATCCTACAAAATGACATATAACAATTATTATGAAATCACGTGCATGCACGTGCGCTGCAATCTGATTGGCTGAAATTTTAAATAGCTATAACTCCCTTGGTTTTCAACCAAACAGGATGGGATTTGGAACATAGATATATATAATGGACTTCTACAAAAAAGTATGGTCACCATGCACATGCATGCATGTGCGTGTACTAATGCTGCAATCTGATTGGCTGAAACTTAAAACAGCTATAACTCCCTTGGTTTTCAATCAATCAGGTTGGGATTTGAATCAAAGATACATATAATGGACTTCTATAAGAAGGTATGGTCACCATGCACATACATACACGTGCGTGTACGTGTGCTACAATCTGATTGGCTGAAACTTTAAACAGCTATAACTCCCTTGGTTTTCAACCAAACGGGGTGGGATTTAGAACATAGATAGATGTAATGGACTTCTACAAGAAGGTATGGTTACCATGCTCATGTATGCACGTGCGTGCACGTGAAATGGGTAAAATCAAAAATACACTTGAATGAGCGTTTTTTTTTATACTTTTGGATTAAATACTTTAATATTTAGCATATTAAAACATACAGATTGTGTAGAGAATATGATATGGTCATTACGCACATGCATTAACATGCGCAAGTGTGCAATAATAAAATTTGAATGAACATAGTACACTTCTGGGTAAACGTTGTTAAAGTCTCAAATGCATAAAGTTTGTCTTATTTAATTACGCTTACAGGGAATATGACTATAAAAGGGAGTTGGGGAGCGTTTGGGGAACATCTGTAATTAGCACTAGTTTCTCAATATTTTTGAATGTCAAACTCACCAATTTTTCTAGTTGCTTATAAGTAACACTGAAATAGTTGACGTTGGCAATTCTGCAAAAAAAATTTAAATTAAATTAAGCATTAATTTTTATTAATCAACAATAATTAAATTTTTTAAACTCTCCAATAAATAAAGCTTAAATTTTTCTATAATTAAGTTTTCTTTTGTTAAAAAAAGTTCTTTTTACAAAAATTCATCTGAACTGTAAAACAACTTCCATCATATTTTACTACAGTATGTTATATATTTTTAACCATAGTACGTACAAGTTAAATATTTTCTGGTATTCGTTGATAGTCCCGTATAGATCAGCATTGAGACAATTGGTCAGATCAATCAAGCTGTATATAATGTCCTCCTCCTGGTCTGCCGTGTGTCGCTGGGGAAAGAAAACATTGCCTCAGGAATTTTTTGTACACTTTCTAAAGGCAGATTTGTATCAAGAATTACCTATATCCTTTGTTGCAGTTCAAACCATATGAAGTCAACTTCATTTTGTTCCTACTTTTTACCTTGGATTGCTTTTTAGCCATATGAATTGCTCGTTCATACCATTCAAGTGTTCCTCTCTGAAGAAAAGAATATGATAAATCAAACATTTAATTACCTCTTAGGAAAAATTCTATAAATGTTTCATATCACCTTAAAAATATTTCATTGGTTTAAGTACAGATAGTATAAGAACCTTTGCAGCTGTGATAATTTCTGAGTGCAATTCCTTGGCAAAGGGACACACATATTTGAAGACTTTCATGCTGTAGATTTTCACCAAAACTCTGTAGTAGGAAACATATAATGAATGTACCACCAAGGGTTCATTTGTGATGTAACAAGAAAACTTGTGTTAGTGTAAAAAGATTGATAATCTAAGAACTGAGCCCATTTCCTTATAAACACAACTAGTAGAGAGTACCTACTTGATCATTTGGTGAAGTCGATTCAAAGCATGTTTGTTGCAATAAGGGTAAACCTCTCTTCGTTTTTTGATCAAGCTTGTGCAGTAGTCTTTGAAGGTCGAAAAGGACTCGTTCAAACACTGCTCCTGAAATGCATAATCAGAAAGGAAACCTTACTTCCCAAAATCAAATTTTTTAATATGAATGGAATGCAACAAGATTTTGGACGAAGCACCGTTTAGTCTTTGGAGAAGAATCCATTCTTGAATTTAATTCCAAATTAAATCACAGTACCTCTTCTCGTGACAAGGAATCTGCAGTCCATTTATTGTCCAAGTCTTCTAACAGTCTAAGAAGAAGCTCATAACTAAAGGTATACTCCATGTGCTTCCTGCTGTAGGCCATCCATCTGCTGGAGATATAGAGGCTCAATAAGTACTTTGTAGAACAAGTTCATTCCTATTCATGTTCACTTTGACTAAATACATAAGAGACATCTGTAGGTAACATTCGTGATCAGCTGCTTAGTTCAGAAAATTATTTTGGATGTTAGTTTCATTGCCTCAATTCAGTAAACACAGATATTGTTAATTCACGGATATAGTGAAGTTATCTTGGATCTCTAGCTATATAAATTTAATGAATTCATTATACTGATATAACAAATAAAGTGAAGTAATTTCAAAGGTCCCAGTGATTTTGTTATAACAAAGTTGTACTGTACTAATATGATCAAGGTAGATTGTCTATTTACCAGACTGCCTGTTGAACGTCTGTGACATCCCCCTGGATGGCATGTTGATGTAAAATGGTTGTGGCAGCTTTAGGTAAATTACCATTCCAAGTACTTGATGGTTCCTGAAAGCATAATAAATATTACTTCAAGTGTCACCTTATAAAAGTAGAAGCAAATTCTTTTATGCACTAATAGGACCAATATTATGTGGTTATAGTTTCTTAAAAAGGCCCATGGGCCACAATGCTCACATTGGTCAAAATGATCTTGCTATTCTACATTAGATTTTTTACCCCTGAATATTCTGTTTTGGGTCACCTATTGTGGACCCATCCTATCCCAGGAGATCATGTTTTGGAAAAAAAATTTGAATCAGACTATGGAAGAAAGCTTTTTACATAATTTCAACTTTTCTGACCTGGTTTTATGTGTACATGAGCTAATGTATTAGAATCTGTTAACTAGCTTACCACCTAGAATAAAGCTCTAATACATCTTTATGCAAAATATTTACCTGCACACAATGGAGATATAAAAAGAGCTTTATTTCTCATTTTTGGAATGACCTTGACCTTTGACCTTTGCAAAAATTTTATGGTCAAAGGTCAATGAATCTTATGCAGTTGGTCCCATGTCTCTACGACTTCTCGTTTTGAAAATTTTTAATTATTTGTAAAATTCAAAAAGTTTCAGGGGCAATAACTCATTGAAGGGGTCACCGAATGCTTTAGCAATGAACAGATTGAGGAGTCCCCTTAATTAGTCGAAGACATTGGTGAAGGTTTCGTACCTCTACGGTTTACGGTTTCAGAGGAGTAGCGATAACGAGCATTTCTTGCGAAAGGGGCAATAACTTCGAAAGGGGTCAAGGTTCATTTACGCAGGGTGAACTGCAATAATCTTTTAAAGAGTACATTCTTATGGACTATAAACCTTTTCAATAAATCTTTAAACAAAAAAACATGCGGCGGAAAAAAAATAAAAAAAAAATAAAAAAGAATAACTAGGAGACTTATTGTTCACAGAACAATCAAGGTCATTCACCTTCTTTGAATTTCAAATTTGTTTTACATCTGACTCTTAAAAATTAAATTCCATGAAAAGAAAGGAAAACTCTCTTAAACCACAGAAAAAATGAAAAAAAAAATTTAAAATGACCTTGACCTTTGACCTTGAACCCATGCTTCTATGACTTAAAGTTTTCAAGTTATAAGGTTTAAAAGTAAATACAAAGAGGTAAAGGGCAATAACTAATATAAGGGTAATCAGATGCTTTTGTACTTTTACATTGAAGTTAGGCCTAAAGACCCTGAGGACATTAGTGAAGGTTTGGTGCCTCTGCGGTCTACAGTTTCGGAGGAATAGAGATAACAAGGTTTTTCGCACAAGGGGAGATAACCTTTAAAGGGGTGAATGTTATGGGACAAGAAGGAAATCTTTGAAACAGTTTTAAGTGTACATACTAATGATGCATAGACATTAAGTATATGTAAAAAGACAAAAGAGATATAAAAAGAGCAAAATTTCTCATTTTTGGAATGACCTTGACCTTTGACCTTTACATGAGTTTAAAGGTCAAAGGTCAATGAAGTCTACGCAGTTGGTCCCATGTGTCTACAACTTGTCGTTTTAAAAAAAAATAATTATTTGTTAGATTCAAAAACTTTAAGGGGCAATAACTCATTGAAGGGGTCACCGAATGCTTTCGCTATGAATAGATTGAAGAATCTCCTTAATTAGTCGAAGACATTGGTGAAGGTTTCATACCTCTATGGTTTAGACTTTAGAAAGAAGTAGCGATAACAAGCATTTCTTTCGAAAGGGGCAATAACCTCGAAAGCGGTCAAGGTTCATTTAGGCAGGGTGACTGCAATAATCTTTTACGGAGTACATTCGTATGGACTATAAATCTTTTCGATAAATCTTGAAACAAAAAATCACACGGCAGAAAAATAATAAAAAAGGAAAAGAAGAAACAGAAGGAAATCAATAGGTCTTTCCACAGAAAGGTGGAAAGACCTAATAAACAGAAGAATTTCAATAGGTCTTTCCACAGAAAGGTGGAAAGACCTAATAACAAGTATAAATTTCACATTTCTGCTTATGAAATGGAGGTGTCATTTCACTTTAAAATATAATACTAATAGATGTAAAATATTTATTCTTTCTGGTGCATGTACATATATAAAATAAACTTTGCAGTTTAAATTGAATTAAAATGTGAAAAAAATTACATAAAAGGCTATTTGATTTGCGCTCATTATACACAGGCTAATAACATCTTCAACTTGTAATGCAAAATGATGCATTTTACATATTCACAAACACAAAATATGTTGAAAAATCTATTAGAATAAGATCACGGGGATGCAGTTTGCAAAATGCATGAGATCATGTACGAGTCCAGCTTCACCCCGTGAGTCTGTCTATGTTTGATTAAGTTTAGATTTGTTTTTATGTCTGTGGTAAATGTTAGTGTGTTTACATATGTGTCCAGCTTCACACATTTTCATGTATGTGCTCGACTTCACACGCCTTGGAAAATATGTAATAGGTTGTGGTACAGTACCCGCATCGTTATTCTTTACAGGATACACGATACGATAGGATACACGCACGATACGATAGGATACACGCACGATACGATAGGATACACGCACGATAGGACAGGATACACGCACGATAGGATAAACGGAAAACACGATAAACGGAAAACCCGATAAACGCAAAACACGATAAACGCAAAACACAATCAGTCCCTGATAAACGGTTTTCACGATAGGATACACGCAAAACACGATAGGATTGTTATAAAATACAGAACGTTTTATGACGAAACGAATAATTTCCATTCTTATTAATATAATATAGTTTACTTACAAGTATTTAGCATTATTTCTTTTTTTAATTATTTCTTCGACTAATATAGATCTAAATATAAACTATTTACAATTAATCAGTTTTTAATTCCTGGTAAGTAATCGTATAATTAATTATATGTTTCCAGATTGCCTGACCTAACTCTAAATTACAGAAAGTGTAATTACCGACGTCGGTTTGTTTGGGTTTTTTTAAATAGATTAATTTATAAATGCTTTGAAAATAGCGTTACAAACACAAGACTTTTGGAAAGAAAAGGCAGCAGACACTTTTAAAGCAGTCAATACAGAAGAACACGTAAGTTGATTTCACAATTTATATATAAATATTTTTTACACATTTTTTTTAATTGGTTTTCAATATATCAATTATAATAAGTTGTATTCAAATGTATTGAATATGAACTTTATCTGTTTTAATGGTATTACATGTAGAAATTGTTTTCCAAAAAAATACCTAATAATCAATAAAATTAAGATTTTTACGGAACTGAATTTTATTGAAATCCCAGATGGCCCTGGTAGCCCTGAAATGATTAAGTACCCCTGGCGATAGGTAAAGGGGGCGGTATATTGAGATGGTAAATACACAGGTGGAGGTGGCAGGTAGACAGGTAGACGGTGTACTGGTAGGAAACATTGGTGTCACCCTTCTTCCGTATGGCTTCCTGTGTTCGTATGGTACACAACTACTCTATAAGTAGAGGCGTTGTCAACTGCCTTACTTATTATATAGAGTTCCTTTCTCAGCTTGACAAGTAAGTTTATCATGTTCATATCTATTAGTATGCATAGCGTGATATTTTAAAAGTAAATTTTCAATCTAAACTAGGAACCAAATAAAGGTAAAAAAAAAATCGACATCATTTGAATTTCATTTGGTCTAAAAGGTATGAAGCACAATAACTCATTCAGCATTTGGATAATTTTAAATTACTTAAATCAATTAACATGAAAAAATTTAAGTACAGTGTCATAGTGAAATTATAAACACCACCCAAAAAACCCCCCCCCCCCCCTTCAACAAAAAGAAGAAAAACCGACAGATTTGAACAATTTAAAAATCAATATCAATATTATGAACCCTTAAAAAGAGGACGAAATTTCTTATGTGTTATCATGGTGAATTAGTTTATCAATGTATATTTCAAAAATAAAAACTACAAGTGGATCGAATATTTCATGTCTAAATTCCCAATTTTTTTCAAAACTTAGTTTCACTTTCGGTTTACGTACATGTGTTTCTTTACTTGCATGATCATGGAAGGTGACAGGTTTGTCTTTTTATTTATTCATATATGTTTTTTCATTGAAAATTTTCTATATTCAAACTTCAAAGTATAAAGACGTCAGTACATGTTTCTAATTACATGAAGAGTAATCGAACTGTGTCTAGACAAGCTAGGCCATACCACAAGCCGGGTCCGTGGACTGTAGGACATCATTTTAACAATAGAGCGGTTTTTTTTCTACATGAATGTGTAATTACTAGATATAATTTTAATATAGCAATATTACAATATCTACGATTATGGCATTAGCACTGTGACCACTCCATAAATTTGCGTCAGAATAATCACAGGGCCCAGCTTTTAAACTACAAATAATGATCATGTTGATAGCTTAAATTATTTTCATAGCTTTATATAGTAGGACTGAAACATACACCCCCTCCACAATACGATACGTTTTGCAATACTTGTCTCACAATTCTGTTTTTTTGATGCGATACATTTTAAAAAAGAAACTGATCATTAGGTTAAAGAAAACATGTATTCAGATTCCCAAAAAATATGTAAAAGGTGGTGATACAAAAGAAAACGCTTCTTTTGCTTCTGTCGATTAAAAAAACACATTATCTGTGTCCGTGGCAGCCTGCGTTAAAAGTTTCTCTGTCTCAATTATCTCTCCATTGAGTGTCAAACTGTCAAAATGAGGACAAAGCCGGTCATTTCAAGGGATACAAATGTAATCTACCCTGATTATAAAAAGATGTATTGAATTGAACATTGAGGTAGTGAATTGAATATTGAATTGAGAAATTATATTGAACAATAGAGAGGTTGAGATCTTAAACTTGTACGCCTACATGTACTTGTATATATTTTGACGTTCACGTACACTTTTTTTTAAATTTGTCTGTTGAGATTTTTATGACGTGTAACATGTACGTGTACACCGCGATCGGTGTCACTGTTTCAACTATTTAAAGGGTTTTTTGTCGCAGTTAGTAAACAAAACTTGATGAAAATAAGTGCTCGTGAAAGTAAACATCCTATATAATGTATAACAATCACTTTTTTACACTTAAATTGGCTAATTTTTATTATTAAAGCTACACGTTTCCACTTACGTGTAGATTCCATTCTACAAGTTTTACGAACGTGTAGCAATCTTGACGTCACTAAAATTGATGACGTAATTTACAAAAGAGTTTAGGTTATTTCCCTACTACACGTACACGTACACGTCGTTTGAAATCTCAACCTCTCTATTATCAATGTTTTGATGCATTAAATAATATAATTTTTCTAGCGTACTCTAAAGTACTCTATCGTACTCTAGCGTACTCTGTTTAGTAGTACCCCCCGTACACATACACGTAAGAAATCTCAACTTCTCTATTATCAATGTTTTGATGAATTGTTTCAGCCCTGTTATCAGTATTTTATATAACTACTGAGGTATTCCCTTTAGTTTTAAGTGAATATCGTGGATATGGGTGAAAGCCTGTCCATTTCTTTAAGAATGTAGGCATCAGAAGCAATTTGAAAATGGGGGGGAGGGGGTGTGGCAAAATGTAAATGGTAGCCCCAATTTTTAATGCCTATATAATGTCTACATTTGCAAAAAGTGTGGGGGGGGGGCTAAGACCAGTCCAAAAGTCATATATATCACAGATACCTCACAGTTACAACTGCTCTTGTGTGCGAGTCAAAAAGAAACTCAAAATCTCACAAGATAATTTGGGCACCAGACATTTTTTACAGTGCTTGGTAACAATATGCTGAATGATTTAAACAAATTTATGCCAAAAGCACAATGTATTGACAAAGATTGAACTCAAAATTAATAATAGATTGTCAAATCAGGAAATTTTATGATATTTTATAATAAGCTAATGTACTTTCATAAATAGCCTTGGTAACCATGTTTGTTCTATTTAACTGTCTTCTAGTCCTAGAAACGCAAAATTTGAGGATTTTTCAAAATGAATTTTGGTCATCCAAATTTTCCCACAATGACGATAATTTACCCAATTTAAACGGCCCCGCCCCAGTCCCAAAAAGTGGTGTGAGAGCCAAGGGCTACATTGGCCGACCAAAGTTTTACATAGAAATATATAGGAAAAGTCTTTAAAAATCTTCTAGAGAATAACGAAGCCATGATCGGTCATTTATATGGAAACATCCTCAGGTTGTGTAGATTTTTTTGTTCAAATGCTGACCCCCGGGGCTGGGCAGGGCCACAATGGCCGACGAAAGTTTTACATAGAAATATATGGGAAAAATTTCTTTATGAATCCTCTCAAGAATAGCAAAGCCATGATTGGTCATTCATGTATTTATAGGGAAAGATTCTAGGGCAGTGAATTAAAGTTTTAATTATAGCCTCTCAACTTTTAGGAATGGTTGGGACAATTTTTGGGTTTAAACCTTTCAATAATTTCTGCTTTTATGTCGCCACAGTGCTCAGGTGAGGGATGTGGCCCATGGGTTTCTTGTTTCAAATTCTGTTTTGCAATATTTAGATTTTAAGGAATTTTCAATTGAAAATGGAAAAAATCTCTACTTTATTTTGATATATGAAATGGAAAAGAGGGTGATAATTTATTAATTGATATAAGGACAGGGTCATTTTTTGCATAAAGTGGCTCTTAGCTCTTCTGTATGTCATACTGTTTTTCTTCATTCATATGTTCATTCATTTACTTCTTTAAATTGTGTCAGCCATTATGACGATCTGGTATTATAGTTGTTGATCACCAGATCACTTCTTTATTCTATTGTTTTTACCAATAATAACACAGAGTAGTGAAAAGAATATGCACTAAAATAAATAAATTTCTTGGGGAATATGTAATGTTTATATGGCAGGAAACATTGTATTTTAGGAATTAGAGAGTGCATGCTTAATAAGCATTGACCTTAATAGGTATGAAGGAATCCAGTAAAAACACAATTAGCTTTTTAATTTTTTGTTGATATAAAATAAACAGACCGAGTTACTTTAGAATTTTATTTTAAGTTATTTACATGACTTCCTTTAATGACGCACTAAAAGAATTATATATTTTTGCTATAATTACACAATAAATAGGCTTGAACATGTTGAATACATACAGAGTGTCCAGTCATAAAAAAAAATGTCATATGGACCAGACATGTCACGAGACACTGAGTTACATTAATCTAACAATATGATATATTTCATAATTGGCCTATAATTTTAGGAGGTTTAGGACAGAATGGCCATAATATATAAATTGGGGTTTTTATGTATTACTTAGCTATTTCAATCTGATACCCTAGTCAAAAGTCGCATTTAAAGGTCAAGGGTCAAATATTCTGACATCATCTACTTTATCTTTTTGCCAGTAAAATTTTTAAATTGTTAAATATCTTATTAAAATGTGTTTAACCTGCAGACTTCAATCTTCCTTTTTTTCACATATTTTACTGACAGGAAACATTTGAATCATTTGTGGATTTTTTGCAAAATTGAGTTATACATATTCTCTTAACCATGTTAACAAAACTTAAATGTGCAGCATTTTTAGCCGGGCTTATTGCTAAAGAGCAATTGCCGGTTTATGTCATCCTGTTCAAGGCAAAATCAACCCCATAGTCGCCATTTTAAAGTTATGTGCAAAAATATTGTTCTTACTCTCAACTGCTTTTGAGATAATACAAATTCTAAATAAAGCAATTAAAAATAAAACAAGTTTTATCTATATAAATAAACATTAGTAGTAATGACTTTGAAAACTTCCAGTCCTTAGTCAAAGAACATAGTTCATTAGCGTAAGAATTTTTGATAATCAGTGTTACCGTAGTTCTCTACACATACAAGGTAAAGCAGGAGAGGGAACCAGACTGGTCTGTTTGTTTCTTTACTGCGGTACCAGATAAATTCTGATTCTGATAAAATCGGAATTGGTATTAGGATTGAAAAACTTAGTGTCTAATCATTTATATTGATAGTTTAAAAAAAATTTCATCAGAATTTAAACGTGATTCATGTAAAAAAAAAAAACATTCTACTCTGTAAATGAGCCCGGCTCTATGTACTTCTGAGTACTTTGATTACATTTGATTTTCAATTCTGATGCTCTATGTAGCCATTGAAACATCATATGCCAGTTTACCAGTATCATCTTAACTTATTGTCTGTATTTAAAAAAAAGTGTGTTGTCTTTATAGACACTAATTTGCAATAGATCAATTAATGGATACATGTAGTTTTCAAATAAGGCTAAAATAACTTTAAGCTCATTTTGAAGTCGATGTCGAATTCACAATCCTTCCGGGGGTCTGGTAAGCCAATATATTTCAAACAATGTGGGCAAAATGTAAGTGTTTTTATTTCTTGCTTACTATATAAAAGAAAATCTTTGAAAAAAAATATTAAATTTTGAGAGAAT
>NW_026926292.1:0-26842 GCF_032062105.1 Saccostrea cuccullata
AACGGTGTTGCCGCAGTTACTAAAAATAGAAATTTCTGTGAAATTCTTTCAAAATGCTACTCCTCCTACAGTTTTGGTCTGATTTCAATATAATTTGGCACACAAGTAGATTACACTAAGATACATAATTCTGTGTATCGGTTTTTGATTTCAATGAACGGTGTTGCCGTGGTTACTAAAAAAAGAAATTTCTGTGAAATTCTTTCAAAATGCTACTCCTCCTACAGTTTTGGTCTGATTTCAATATAACTTGGCACACAAGTAGACTACACTAAGATACATAATTCTGTATATCGGTTTTTGATTTCGATGAACGGTGTTGCCGCAGTTACTAAAAATAGAAATTTCTGTGAAATTCTTTCAAAATGCTACTCCTCCTACAGTTTTGGTCTGATTTCAATATAACTTGGCACACAAGTAAGCTACACTAAGATACATAATTTGCCTGTATATCGGTTTTTGATTTCGATGAACGATGTTGCCGTGGTTACTAAAAATAGAAATTTCTGTGAAATTCTTTCAAAATGCTACTCCTCCTACAGTTTTGGTCTGATTTCAATATAACTTGGCCCACGAGTACACTACACTAAGATACATAATTCTGTGTATCGGTTTTTGATTTCGATGAGCGGTGTTGCCGTTGTTACTAAAAATAGAAATTTCTGTGAAATTCTTTCAAAATGCTACTCCTCCTACAGTTTTGGTCTGATTTCAATATAACTTGGCACACAAGTAGACTACACTAAGGTACATAATTCTGTATATCGGTTTTTGATTTCGATGAACGGTGTTGCCGCGGTTACTAAAAATAGAAATTTCTGTGAAATTCTTTCAAAATGCTACTCCTCCTACAGTTTTGGTCTGATTTCAATATAACTTGGCACACAAGTAGGCTACACTAAGATACATAATTCTATATATCGGTTTTTGATTTCGATGAACGATGTTGCCGCGGTTACTAAAAATAGAAATTTCTGTGAAATTCTTTCAAAATGCTACTCCTCCTACAGTTTTGGTCTGATTTCAATATAACTTGGCCCACGAGTACACTACACTAAGATACATAATTCTGTGTATCGGTTTTTGATTTCAATGAACGGTGTTGCCGCGGTTACTAAAAATAGAAATTTCTGTGAAATTCTTTCAAAATGCTACTCCTCCTACAGTTTTGGTCTGATTTCAATATAACTTGGCACACAGGTAGGCTACACTAAGATACATAATTCTGTGTATAGGTTTTTTGATTTCGATGAATGGTGTTGCCGTGGTTACTAAAAATAGAAATTTCTGTTAAATACTCTCAAAATGCTACTCCAAATAACAGTTTTAGTCTGGTTATAATATAATGGGGCATGCAAGTAGACTACACTTAGAACATAAAGAGACTTAATCAAGGATCATTATTCTATTTATTGCTGTTGAAAAGTTTCAATTTCCAACTTAAGTACTTTTCTCTTCCTTTGCTATAAGTACAAACCAGTAGAGCTTCAGTCTCGACAGAGACTTCTGGTTTTATACAGGTTTCATTTGCAAGTAACTTTAAGCCCTATGTTGACCAAACTTGCATGGATGATACATCTTAGGATGCACACTAATGGACTTGCTTCAGATGCTGAATTCGACATACATTTTCCAGATAATAGACCTCGTAAAAGTTATGGGTGCAAGTCTATCACCAAGAAACTATAAGGCTTATATAAACCAGTTGCACAAATGATGCATCAAGGGATGAAAACTCTCAATCTTGCTTCAGATGCTGGATTTTAATTACATTTTCATGATGAAGAACTAGTTTTTAGTTTTTATATAGGTCTATTCCAAAGTATCAAATTTGCATAAATTTTGCATTTTTGGATGTACACTTTTTGTTGGTTAATTGTGTGACTTAATTTGCCTTACTTAAAGACAACACACGTTGAGGTGAGCTCTGTAATCTCTGATTACCTATGTTTTTTTTTTTATATTTGTCTTTGACCATAACGCTACAGATCCCGTAGTGCAAAAAATTTGCAATTTACGGCGCAATATTTTTTGCGCTCTTTTGGGGAGAATTTCTCCACTTTCTAGCATCGGTCAATCAACTACCTTTCAATTCCTAATTCTAGACACATTTAGTAGCCAATATATATAGTTTTTCCACCTCCCAACCATTTATGGTTGTCTCTACGGGTAAAAAACTCGCTTGAAGTTAATTTTCAGTTATCTAACAAATAATTTTAATCAAGCGAGTCTATCATTTGTATAGACGACTATAAAGGGTTGGGAGATGGATAAAATACACAGATTGGTTAAATAATGTGTCTAGTATTAGGAGTTAAAAGGTAGTTGATTGAATGATGCTAGAAAATGGAGAAATTCTCCCCAAAAGAGCGCAAAAAATATTGCGCCGTAAATTGCACATTTTTTGCACTACAGGATCTGTAGCGTTATGGTCGAAGACCAATATAAAAAACCATAACGCTACAGATCTGCAGCTACCTAACAACAATAGTTTTAAAGGTTTTTTTACCTGTCCTAATTGTATTAAAAAATTTTGGTATTTTATTTTAAAGTTCTTTCAATTTGCAAGTTACAATTATTTTTTGTGAGTTTAGTTTATGCTCGGTCTGTCCATCAGGCATTCTGTTTTAAACATGAAACTTGTTTAAATTATTTCTCGATTTCAGATTCCTATAATTAATCTAAGTTTATGTGTTACAATCATTATGATTAACATTTTCCTTCCTATACTAATAAAATACATTAAATGATTGCAGAAATCTATGTTTTTCATATTTAATAAAATTAACTTTATTACTTGAAATTGACGATTTGTAAACTGATTATGATAAATAATTGCACTTTTTTTTCAAAATTTAATCTCTACACTGGAAGTTATGACCTAGCTCTTTTTGTTAAAGATTTTAAAAAGTCTAGTAGTGAATATAGATTTAAAGACTTGTTTAAAGTATATGTAATAAGTTACTCTTGAATTTACGAATTTTAGACTTTTGGAAAAAAAGGAAGTTACACTTGTCATAATACATTTCCAGCACACACTTAAATGTGCATGCAGTGGTTTTCCTACTGACCCTGGGGATGACATCTTCTTCATGAGGCCCTTGGACAGTGGAATACTTTGAAAAGGGTTTTGCTTAAAAGGTACTTACATTAATAATCTTTACTTTTTATTTTTGAAAAATCATTATAAACTCTTCAACAGTTGCAATCCCGTGGGGATCCGGGTTACAACAGGTCCTCAGTACCCCCTTGCTTGTCGTAAAGGGCGACTAAATGGGGCGGTCCTTCGGATGAGACCGTATAAACCGAGACCCCGTGTCACAACAGGTGTGGCACGATAAAGATCCCTCCCTGCTCAAAGGCCGTAAGTGCCGAGCATAGGCCTAAATTTGCAGCCCTTCATCGGCAATGGTGACGTCTCCATATCAGTGAAATATTCTGGAGCGGGACGTTAAACAGTATACAATCAATCAACAGTTGCAAAACTTTAATCAATTTATAAATGCTTAAATAAGTATGACACAGAACTTGCATCAAAGAGCTGGGAGCAATGCGTATGATCCTGATTACCGCATAATGATGGCCATCTTTGACCTGTTGCTGTGTATTCCACCAACGAGACAACTTTCTCTCAGATGAAGTTCATAAAGACTTCTAGGCGGACCGAGCTAAAACCATCAACCCTAAATGATCTGCTGACTGTGAAGATCGAATGTTCCCCTGTGGAAGAACATGACCCAGAGCTTGCTTTGAATGTTTAGGTCATTCATTGACTACACAGGACCGAATGTCCTGTGTGGTCCAAAAATCTTTCGCATAGATTGCTTATAATGGCAGAAGAAATTAAACCTCCATTACAAGTCTTATATTCCGACCCAGAATGTTCAGAAGAATGTGTTTTATATATGGTGATAACCTGTATACTATAACCAGTTAGTTTTTGGTCATAAGATGTAAATTAATTAATTCCTGGACTAAATCCGTTGTTTTGTGTTAACGTCCTTCGTACGAATTGTTTCATGTACGAGCTGTCAAATAAGTCTTAGAAGCCATGCGGTTGAGGTGGCAGAGGATAGTTTCGAATAAAGTACCGTTCAAAAATAGAAAAAATAGAGAAACCTGAGGTTTGAATGCATATTATAGGTAATTTTAGTGCTAGAATATTTTAAGGGTGCATTTGGAGGGAATTGGTGGCCTTGTTTATTTTATTGAAATATGACACTTTAGTGTCACTACTACTGTATATGGGATATGGACTAGAAATACGAAACTAAGCTCAAAACTCGCTCTACCGGTATTTCACCAGAAAAGCGGGGTGGGTTCACAGGATGAATTGTAGCTTGAAAACGAGGTGGTTGAGCCCATATCTCTTGCTGTTCATTGGTATGTACAAATGTTATTCTACACTTCGTGTGGTAGCTTAGGTCATGAGCACGGGCCTGGAAGCAGATGCGGCTGCGGCGAAATAGTGAAAATAGGCTTGATTCACATGAAATTTTGAGATTGTCCCTGCGCCATCTTTAGTGCTCATTGTGTAAGTTGTACATATTTTATTCCTGAAAGCTTCAAATTTCTCAAGGGACTACATCATACTATTATTACATGTAGAGGGAATTTAAATTTTTTCAATGCACATTTTAAAAGCAGCTCAATATTAAGTAAACCGTCAGTCAAACGTTTTGATTGCAAAAAAAACTATCCTCTGCCACCTTCAAGAATGCATCAATTTTTAGAAATGTGAATTTTAGTCTGATTTTTATACAAAAGGGTTTATTTATGTATGTCAATTTAAAAACATACTTTGTTTCTGTTATTTAAAATCTGTATAGTTGGGTATATTCACTAAAAAGCAAGGGGGGGGGGGTACTCTTTTCCAGCATACATTTTTAAAGACTTTGAACCATCAGCATAATAAATCATATAAGATTTAGGCATTTTTTGCCAGAGAATAAATTAATTGTTTGAATTTGATACTTTGGGTATTGTCGCATAATTAAAATCTTGTCTTGCTTTAATTAATTAAATCTAATTAAAATTCAAGTGCATTAATTAGTGCGATATCACTGAAATTGCATAAATTTGCCATTTTTTCAACCTAATTTACTAAATATAATTATTTTGAAAATAAAAATCAGTCAGCATACCTAAATGTCACTAAACTTAACCATATATAGTACAAAAAAAAACTATTTTTGCTTTATTTTCCCAAATTTAACCTATTCTGTTATTGATAATTTCATGAAATATGCCCCCCCCCCTTTCAATTTTTAATTTTATCTATATTTGAATGTGACAGAATCTATATTTTTCAATGGTTTGCTATAAAATGACTATTTTCCTTTGAATAATAACAAAACAAAGAGTTTATATTGCATATTTAATGAAGAAATATCAATAAAATGTGTATTTTCATGTAATTATTGAATTCTGCTAGGCCCATATAATCTGCCCACAATTGCCAAGGATGGACAGAATAATCACTTTTAGTTTTCAGGAGAATGAAATGTATGTATTTGATTACTCATAACTGTTAAAAGTGAATATCAGACACTTAGAAAGAATTCAGCTAGGACAAACAGATTTTTACAGTGCATTTTCATTACAGTGAAGAAATGGCTGCAGGGGTAGGGTGTTGAACTGCCATTTTCTGGACACTTTTTCTTTAGCATGTGATGCAAGAGAGTTTTTTGCATATCATGATAAATATCTTGAAAGTTGAAAGGGGTTTTAACTTTGCAAAGAAGTTATAGTTATATAAAACCAAGTGAAAAAGGGATAAAATGGAATTTCATAGAACGTGAAAAATAGGGGAGTATGTGATACATGAGAGTACATTTCACCAAGATGTGCTCTTTGTATTTGACTTTTTACATATAAATGTATTTGAAACTGATTAAAATTACCATTTAACACTTTTTTGATGGTATATTGATCATTTGGAGTTGTAAGAATTGCATTTGTTTCATGTGTAAGAAACAATATGGGGTTAAGGTGGTTGACCGAGAACTGGTGAGGTCTCTTATTTGGCCATAACTTTTTAATTTTTCAATGAATCAAGACATATTTGGTATTTTTTTACTCAGAATTGCATGTTCTTTTTGAATTGAGCAAGGTTTATTATTTGCAAGACAAACTTTGAAAGTTAAAGGTGGCAAAGGATAGTTTCGGATTAGGTACCGTCAAAAATAGAGAAACCTCGGGTTTGAATGTATATATTAGGTAATTTTATTGCTAGAATATTTTATGTGTGCATTTGGAGGGAATTTGTGGCCTTGTTTATTTTATTGAAATATGACACTTTATTGTCACTACTACTGGGATATGGACTAGTAATACGAAACTATGCTAAAAACTCGCTCTACCGGTATTTCACCAGAAAAGCGGGGTGGGTTCATAGGATGAATTGTAGCTTGAAAACGAGGTGGTTGAGCCATTATCTCTTGCTGTTCATTGGTATGTACAAATGTTATTCTGCAATTTGTGTGGTAGCTTAGGTCATGAGCACGGGCCTGGAAGCAGTTGCGGCTGCGGAGAAATAGTGAAAATAGGCTTGATTTACATGAAATTTTGAGATTGTCCCTGTGCCATCTTTAGGGCTCATTGTGTAAGTTGTACATGTTTTATTCCTAAAAGCTTCAAATTCCACAAGGGACTACATCATACTATTATTACATGTAGAGGGAATTTAAAATTTTTCAATGCACATTTTAAAAGCAGCTCAATATCAAGTAAACCGTCAGTCAAACGTTTTGATTGCAAAAAAAACTATCCTCTGCCAACAGCTGACACCTCAAATGCACTTGTTATATGTTGTTTATCATAGAATGGCTTAATGTGATTGGTTGAGAGATAAAAACAATCAAGATTTGTTATTTTTCCGAGAAACATTGCTTCAATCAGTCCACAAATATTGAATGAAATATGCTAGGGGCCCAACGGCAACGTCTTGACTCAGGATCCCTGGCATTGTGAGGATGAGAGTGAGGATGAGAGTGACTATGGTGTCCATCACATCCCGACTCTTATGTTAAGGCTGCGTCGTTTATCCAATTTTAATATTGATCAGGTGTAGGCGTTCTCTCTTTGACATAATGTGATATATTGATAGTCTTAAATAATTCAAATTTTAGGTCATGAAGAATTAAGTTATTGTTTAGATATTCAGCTATTTTTCTAACTGAGATTTTCATTATAACTTGTTCAAAAAGGACACGTCTTTTTCCCAATTTAATTTCACTGAACAGCCAGAACGAAAATTTCTTTTTAACATCTCTCTCTCTTTTCTTTTACTCAAACAATCCATCCAGTTAATGACTGAAGTTCTGGTGAGTCCGTTATCTTCATAAACCTGATACAGATTATTACATGTAATTAAATATCCCTGCAAAGGATTTTCCAACATTTACTCTACAGCCTTTCCTTGCTCGAGCGCGATGAAGTCAACCATTTTTTGGTCACAAGTCATCTTCTAGTGCATATTGACTTTCATTTTTGGCATTGTGACGTCAAATGAACATATAGCAAAATAAAATAACTAATTATTACTCTATTAAAACCAAATTTCATTTTGATCTAATTTTTGTTATATACACACAGAGACAGTTCGCGAATTTTTTGATCACCCTTCGTACAGTGTGCATGTTTATCACACACGGTGATAGTCAACAGATAATTAGAAAAAATATTAAGGGGGCCGACTGTAGTATTCTGTTTTCATTGCGCAATATTTCGCGCATCATAGTAAAATGAAGCGTATTTACTGTTTTAAAGCAACTTTTTTCACTTGATTAATAAAATTAAGCAAAATTAAGAAATTACAGGTTCAAAAATGTAATTACAATTTTAAATAACTGAAATTTTAACCGATTTTGCAACTGATAGGTAGGTTGACGTCGTTATAGTGTGTTTTTGACGTTATGATACATGTATACTGAAGCTCTTAAAGAAAGGGGTAATAAAAATGTTATCAAATAAAAAGTATTGAACATACGCTCTTGAAATTCAAAACATAGAAATTTGAGAAATTCTCCCTTATTCTTATAATTTTCTCATATGATACTTTCGTACCCGCCATCTTTTGTAGTATCCTATAAAAACAGGAAAATTATTTCATTTTTGGCCTTTTGAGATGCCCCTTTGGTAAGAAGGCGGTAGAATTTTGTGTTTCTTACACATAATGTACAATATAGTATTACTCATCATATATTATAGTTTGAACAAAAAGGTCTATTGTTGTATTTGTATAATTTGCTTTAAAGTGCTAAAAATTGGCATTTTCCCGTATAATCCTACAGTAAATGTACCTATATTTTGAGATGGTCCCTTAAAATACACATGGACGGTAGATTTTACAAACTTTGCAAGTAACTTAAGTTAATGTAAGTTATATATGGTATAAGAATGAAGAGTTGCAGTTATTGTAATGTTTAACTAAAAACTGTCTGCTAAAAACACATTTGTGAGTCATTAAAAATTTTATTAGTCAGGACAGTGGATCAGTCACTATGGCAGACAAAGAAGGAATTTTTGTTGTCACACCCACACAGAATATGGACACAGGGACAACAACAGAAACGGACTAAAGGACCAGAAAAAGACAGTGGAAACCCTCTGTTTGCAAAAGGGATTGGAATATTCAAGACATGGAAAAAGGATGTGAAACTATCAAAAATTCAGACTCTGGACATGTTTGAAATGTTACAGACAACAGATTGGACAGCTTTTAAGAGTGTTGTTCATGGAATCATTTGAATTTGACTTAAGTGAGAAGTACAGAGTGTACAACAAACTTGTATCAGAATATGATGAATTTGTTCTGAGAAGTAAAAAAGATAAATCGATGCAGAGTACGAGGAATTTGCCCATTGACAAAAGGAGAAAAAAAGACGGGTAGAAAAGGCTTTGAAAGAAATACAAGAGAAGAAACAGTCATTATTAGAAACGTCTTCATCTCACGGAGATGAAGGGTCTCAAGGGTTGTAACACATCATTTGATTGAATAGAAAATCTACAGTCATGTTCAGTATAAATAGGTGATGGGTAATGATAAAACATTATATATTATCACGCATTCTATGTAAGCCCCAACGAATTTACTATAGGGCTTGGAAACGACATGTCTCGGATTTTGATGAAATTTTCACCATAGGTGTG
Organism: Saccostrea cuccullata; assembly: GCF_032062105.1. Lineage (NCBI taxonomy): Eukaryota > Metazoa > Mollusca > Bivalvia > Ostreida > Ostreidae > Saccostrea > Saccostrea cuccullata. The sequence continues at coordinate 9,154 of NW_026926292.1, forward strand.
TCTTGGTGCAAAACTAGTAATTATGGTGTCGGAAGTTTCACAGGTGCACTTGGTTGCCATGGAGATGGATCCATTGAATTCGGCCGTTTTTGGCCCATTTCGACTAAATGAAAATATGAAAATTGAGGAAATGTAAATGAATATTTATCGGTATCTAATACACTCTAACAAAATCACTGGATCATATGTACTCTCAAGGTGACATCAAGAATATGCTTGAGTTTCTGATTGACAATTTCTATGTGGTTTTCGGAGACCAGGTATTCCAACAATCTATTGGAATTCCCATGGGTACAAAATGCGAAGAAAAAGAAGAAAACACTTGCTGTGACCTTCAACTCGACATTTAGATATATCGACGACGTATTGTCAATTAATAATGATAATTTCGATACGATAAATCCTGGTGAGCTTGAGATAAAATATACCACAGAGTCCGACACTTCTGCTTCATACTTGGATATTTTACTTGAAAAAGACACTAATGGTAATCTAACAACCAAGCTATATGATAAACGTGATGACTTTAAGTTTTCTATCGTTAACTTCCCTTACTTATGCAGCAATACACCTTCATCACCTGCAAACGGAGTAAATATATGTCAGTTGATTCGATACGCAAGAGGATCCGGGTTAGAATAGGTCCTCAGTACCCCCTTGCTTGTCGTAAAAGGCGACTAAATGGGGCGGTCCTTCGGATGAGACCGTATAAACCGAGGCCCCGTGTCACAGCAGGTGTGGCACGATAAAGATCCCTCCCTGCTCAAAGGTCCTGAGTGCCGAGCATAGGCCTAAATTTGCAGCCCTTCACCGGCAATGGTGACGTCTCCATATCGGTGAAATATTCTGGAGAGGGACGTTAAACAGTATAAAATCAATCAATCGATACGCAAGAGCGTGCTCTACGTATGAACAATTTCTTAAACGAGGTAATTTATTGACAAGCAAGTTGATGAAACAAGAATATCAACAGTCTCGTCTAAAGTCATCATTTCGTAAATTCTATGGTCGATACAATGACCTTGTCAGCAAATACAATTTATCATTGAGTCATATGCTGACTGACGTTTTTCATACCATTTGTTAGTCCATTATTTGTACACTGAATTGACGACGGATTTTTTCCGTCATTTCCTGATCATGACAACGAGCACACGACGGGTGTGACGGGTCGGCAGGGGATGCTCACTCCTCAATGGCACCTGATCCCACCTCTGATGTTTCAGAGGTCAGTGTTTGCTCTGCTCTTATTTTGTATATTGTTTAATGGACGTTGAGATTGAATACTGTTCGTTATCTCCATATCCTCCTTATGATAACATGACCTTTTACGGTACACAGGACATTTTATGTACGAGTTGTCAATAATCATTTCTGCTAGGGAACCAGTTTAAGAGCCAGTTTTAAATTTACATGAAGCAGATTAAAAGAATTTGATGCCAACAGGTGTCTAGGAATTTGGGGGTGCACGTTATTCCCGAAAACTGTAATACAATCCACAAGTTCAATTAACCTCTCGATGGACATGTACATTGTTATTTTTCATTACGAAAAAATGCATATTGACTGTGAGATATAATTACATCATGTGCATTGTAGGTAGGTAATAATTAAAATTACTGAAACTTATTTACATATGGCATACGTGATATGTTTCTGTTTCAAAATTTGAATTTTGTAAAAAAAGAATAAGGGAAACTGCCAAATTACGTATACATATTATGCCCCCTCCCCCTTAAAATGCTATGCAATTTGAATTTTGTAAAAAAAAAAACAACACATTCTCCACCCCAATAATTTTGTTTTAAAAAAACAAATAGTGCTGAAAAACAATTTAATATCTTATATTAAACTTTACTACCCCAAATAAGGTATCCCTGTTATGCCCCCCCCCTCCCCCTTGACCAAGACACTATGCACTTTGTATTTTGTGAAAAAAAAAATTGAATCAACACAATAATTTTGTCAAATCAAGGGAGTTGATTGTAATGTTGCGGGTTTGAATCCTTTTGTGGGACGTGGAGACTGGTCCTTCGAATGAGACCTTGTAAACCACGGGTCCATGTCCCAATAGATGCTGGCTAAAAAAGATCCCTCACTGCTAAATGATCATCAGTGACAGTTCCTATTATAGGAGAGCATGTGCAGCTCTCTACCGACAAGCTTTCATATGAGCAAAAAATTCCTGAGAGGGACATTAAACAAAATGCATTGTACAATCAGGCTTTAACATGTTAAACGTCCCTCGAGAGAATTTATATCTTATGAGTGATTGCCATTTCAAGTCGCGAGGGGATGCTCCGCTTAGCGGTGCCCTTGTTAAACATAATTTGTCTCTTTGGATAGTAAATTCCTCTGAGTATCGCCAAAATATGGCTGAAATATTGCCGACTTGGCGTTAAACAATAATAATCAATCAATCCTCTGAGTATACTTAAGTGACCTATTGGTATCTGTTTTCGTCCGTCGTTTTTTCACATTTGAACATTTTCAGCTTCTTCTTAGCAACCGCTTCACCGAATTTGGCACAAGGCACTTATGGGTGAAGCTGACCCCCTATTTTCTCTGCGATTTTGAGTTACTCTATATGAGTAGTATTCCAAAATATACTTCCCAAAAAATCCTTGATTTAACAAATTTCAAGAGTGACAAACCCTAAATTAATACTTTGAGAAATGCACTTTCATATTAATCAACAATTTATGATGAATTACAATTCATAACACTTCCAGAATTTTTAAATATGTGGCCCTAGGGTCAGTACTTCCTGTTCGAACGGGTGCGCAAATGGCTACAAAGTGGAAATGCATTCTCTCTTTGTTGCTCTGATCTACCTCTGGGTATTAAGTAACAAAAGTAAGCATGCTAAGTGTATAATTATTGTAACGTGCGGGACCCGAGCGATCTACCTGGGATCGTACTTGGATAATGCCCAAGTCTTATGAGGACAATATGGATGCAAAATATACAGATATAACAAATTCAATATATACAAATATAGGGTACACTTGCCTAGTGTTAATTAAGTAATATGTACAGAAACCCAGCTGCCACTTGGCTGTACAAAAGCCACTTGCCTATACCAACGCCACTTGGCTAAATTATACCAACGCCACTTGGCTAAATGAACACTTCTTCGTTAAAGCCACTTGGCTATTCAAATGACACCGGTTAGTTCTAGCCACTTGGCTATACAAATGCGAGTTGATAATACAATAGCCCCTTGGCTATATAAATACCACTTCGCACTTAACCCGTCAACTGGCTTAACACGCTCAATATAAACTTGTATCTCCTACACTAATTACTTCAACATTTGAAATTCTTTGCCTTTAGACTTACAGTTGTCACTGACAATACTTCTGCTACCAACACTTCAGGCAACGAAATCACTGGCCATTTGCCTACTTATTTCAACTTCATATCAATGATAATAAGTGCGGGAAAACGTATCTGTCATTTTCCGAGCATACCTTGCTCATCTTAACTAAATATTTGTTTTTGTTGTATTTTTATTAATAAAACATCCTTTCTTGTAAAACCATTTAATCAAATGACCAGTTAATTACATTATTTACAATTATTTATTGATTGTACAATATGGCACAAGGGAGATAACTCTTAACCGTTTCATTATGATAACCAAGCGTCAATGGTGCCCCTTTCAAAATTTTGATTTTGCTGGCGTCGATCTAGTTTAAATCACATCTTAATTCAATTGTTGGAAAGCTGTTACGGGATACTTAGGTGACGTATAAGGCCATTGGAACTCTTGTACTACAGTATGTTTACATTACAGGATATAAATGGAGCAATGCAAAAAAATTTCATACTGGAACAGACAGACATCAGAACTAACTCCACTGGCTAGAGGTAAGGTGTGACAGGAGTTGTAGCCAAGTCAACTAACTACAGTGAAATACATGATGTCTTCCTCCCAGAAAAACTGATTGACAAATTCAAGGTATCCAAACAGAAATCGATCTTGATAAGAAAATTCAGCCAGAAGGAAGACGGAATGATTTTCCTCACCGATTCCTCTACAGTAAGATAATTATTCAAACAAAATATAATAAAATATTTATACTATTTATTGTACCTGTTGAACAGTTTAAAGTCCAAACTGCTCATTTCCTATTTCATTGCTTTAAATACAAACCACTACAGTTTCAGTCTCGACAGATACCTCTGGATATAATATGTTCCAATTATCAGTAACTTCATTTATTTTGTCATTACCTAATAACAACAGATAATGGACACAACAGATGACATCAGTCAGGAGCAGATTGATAAGTTTGTTAGCCCTGACATTCTTGATATCGCAACAATAAAGACCAAGAAGAAAAATGAAAGGGCATCCCTTCATGGAATTATGTAAAAGGTATTTCAAAATTAAATTGAATTACTTCACCTGAAGCCAAAGGCCTTAAAATGCTTATTTGATCAAAATTTGTCCCATAAATGTCATTATTGGCACCGTGTTCCCATTATAGACCTCTCGCATTTACAACTTCTCGGGGAAAAATTGTGATTTCATGGTCCCTGCCCCCCTGTGGCCTGGAGTGGGTGGGGCTAAAATCAATGCAATCTTTAAAAATCTTCTTCACTCTTGAATTTAGAGCAGTCAAACTGTTATCATGATTGTAATCAGCATTTAGTCCTCTACTAAAATTGTGAAATTCATGGTTCCAGGGGTTCTAGGGCAGGGCTAAATTGATTATATAGTGAAAATTCATTATTTCTTTAAAACTCTTCTCAGTTCCTGGGCATTAAATTAACTAACCAAGTACATAATTATGATGAATAAAGCTGCCTCTTCCAAAATTGTGAATTTTATGTACACGGGATCAGGAGTTCTGGTGTTAGGGCGGGGTCTATGGATTATAAAGTGAAAATACATTAACTCTTGACTTTAAAAATCTTCTCCTCTTCTCCTGAGTAAAAAATCAATGAACTATGTGTATAGTTATGATGAGAAAGTATGCTTCTTCCCAATTTGAATTTGTGACTTTCATGGCCCTTGGGTCAGGGACTTCAGTGTTAGGACGGCTTCTAGTGATTATATAGTGGAAAAGCATGAAGTCTTTGAAAATCTTCTCCTAGTTAATTCGTCAATGATCTAATTACATATTTATGATTAAGAAAGGTGTCTCTTTCAAAATCGTTAATTTCAGGCTACCGGGGGGCTGGGTTGCTTTGTCTTAAAATTAATTAGTACTTTGAAATCTGCTTTTTGGTGTTAATCAACTATTGAGATCTCCAAAATTTTGAAATATGTGGTCCCAGGGTCAGAGGTTCCTGTAGGGTGGGGTGCACAACTGGTGGTTATAAAGTGGAAATGCATTTTCTATTTGTCACTCTGATCTACCTCTGGATATTAAGTAAACAAAGTACACCGGACACAACCTAACAGGAAGCGCACCCCGGGTTGGCTTTCTGGGTTCGCTCGGGCTGACCCCAAACGAACCTGGAGCGTATCCGCATAAAGAAGCTGTTTTCTATAATATACTATATATAACCACCGGTTCCTACCGCTGTTCTATTTATATTTGAAAATCAACATGGTTATGTAAACTCATGAATACGAATCCTAACAGTGCATTGTCATGTAAGTTTGTGTTGGAAAACTTTTTAAAATATGCTTGGAATTTATGTTCATTTACTTGCATTGTATTGAAGGAAAAAGTTTGTGTCGACTGAACAAGTAAGAAGTCAACATTGTAAAAAAGATTTTCAAGATGAATATTCTATATCACTGGGAGCCGCGCAAAAGAGATTGTGAAAAACCAATTGATGAAGATAAAGAGTCGAGAAGATTACGCTGGGAAAAAAATTAAAAACACTCTTACATAATTACATTTTACTCGAGAAAAAAAACCCTCAAAAGTAAGCAAGTAAGGAGTGTAAAATCTAGCATTAAGATGCAAGATTAACTGGTTGAGATTACCTTTTTGAGTGGGTAGTTTTCATTGGTTTATTCTTATTTTATTCTTATTTTAAAGTGAGATGCTTGAATTTATGGCTCTCTGTTTTTGTTTTGTCTTTTATTTATACCTTTTATACCTTTGAAAGAATTTCAACATTTTTGTCTGTAAATACTGTACCAAGTGTCCATGTTCATGTTAAAGTGAATATATAATTATTATTAATAACTCTTCTATTTGTATCGTCTTGTTTTTTTTTTAAATTTACAACTTTTTTGCCTGTTAATACTGTGACATTTTAGCAAAATAATGCATTTTATTCAGTGCAGGATCTTGAGTAAAAAAGGGGTAAATCAAAAGTTCAGTGTTATGACAAAAATAAAATATTTTTTAGAAAAATTTTTCATTTAGGATTCTCCTTATTTTGAGTTGCCAGATAATGAAATTTAAGATTCCATCAGACACAAAATAGGAATGAGGGGGTGGGGGGGGGGGGTATTAATTGATTGATTGTGTATTGTTTAACGTCCCTCTCGAGAATTTTTCACTCATATGGAGACGTCACCGTATGTCGGTGAAGGGCTTCAAATTTTGACCTTTACTCGGCACTCAGGACCATTGAGCAGTGAGGGATCTTCAACGTGCCAACGCCTGCCGCTGACACGGGGCCTCGGTTTTTAAGGTCTCATCCAAATGACCCGCAACTTTCACTTCAAAGTGCATGGCGAAAGAACAGTTGCTACCCATTTTTTATCGACTTAGGTCAGTCACGGCCGAAATTTGAGCTCACGACCTCCCGATCACGGAGCGAGCGCTCTACCGACTGAGTTACCGTGAACAGTATGGGGGGATGCAATTTTTTAAAGATGAAAAAGGAGTTACAATCATTTATTAAATAGGTACAAAATGTACAACATGTTTTGTTGTTCTATTATTTTCAAAAACCCTAAGGTCGGAGGAAGTAACTTATCATCAAGCAAGTATAGCCCGGTGTTGTCAAAGTTCAGCTCGACGTCACCCGAACTCGGCTCGCAAGCTAAGACAACGCGGTAAACGTTTCAATGAAGAATGTATGATTACATTTTTTTGAAACAGATATCCTTCAGAAGGAGTGAGAGAAACACAACCTGTGGGATTTGCCTGGACAGACCCAAAAGTGCTTAAATTTCCTATAATGTGGCCACGCCTTTTGTATGGTATGTGCCACACAAATGGAGGCAAACAAGTTAGGTTGTCCAATTTGCAGGGATCCAATCCTAAAAGTAAACCCCCTTTTCCAGAAAGAGGTAAATGAAGAGAACCAAAGAAATGGTTTTTGTCTATAGCTCTACTGGTCAGCCACTAGAAGAACTTGTGAAATAGTAAGGTGTCTATCATCTGTCTGTCTGCAAACAGTTTTTTTTTTCAGAATGCTATCCCCTATTCCTTCTACAATATTAAAATTGGTATAAAAGTATATTACACTTGGATGCATAAATCAATGGTTAAAGGGATAGTCTCTAAGGTTCATTCAACAAAATAATATACTTTTTTTCTGTATTTGGTATAACAGACCCTGTCAAATTATGTTGATCTGTCAAGCTTTGCACACAACAGAGTGCCTTACATATCACTTATTTAATGAACAAACTGCCGGGATGAATTTTTATCATCCACACAAAAATTCGGCTTTTATCTTTGCTCCATTCACGAAGACCCCTGCTGACCCTGCTCGTAAAACAAACTGCGCATCCCTGACCGAGGTCAAAATAGCCGAAGATGTCGGAGGTGAAGAGATCAACACGTGGGAGAAAACGATCTTTAACAAATTCAGCAAGAAAACGAAACAGAACTTCAGTTGTGTCAAAATACAATCAAGGCAGAATAGCTATAGGTGGTCAATATGATCGTTGGATGGAATTAAAAGAGACGCTGCAGCTTAAAACTCATGCCGATGTAGCAGAGTACCTGCTTGATCGGTAGGTAAAATGATGTTCATTTTCACAAAAACTGCTAAATAAATCTTGATTTCAGTATAGGTATTTAGTAGTAGAAATGAGTTTATCTTTTATTTTTATCTAAAACTGCAATATTTTAGAGAGAAAATGGGGATTAAGCCGATTAACAATTGTAAACAGTATGTAAACAAACTAGGAAAGCTAATGGGGCCCCGAGGGGGTACGCTTTCTTTGTTAAGCAAATGCGATAGGGATTAACAAAAGATAAAACCTGCTGCTTTATTAATTTTGTTTGTGCAATATAATGCTATATAAAGTATTTTAGATAAAAGTGCTGATACTATATTGAAATTAATTAAGAATTAACTATTAAATCAGTGTCTCAAATATTCTTTAAAATTTGAGTAGTATCTAGACCTTATATCACCATTCTGGAAAAGAGATATTTAATATACATGCATAGGTGTTATGTTTCTACTCTCTGGTGTAGAACAGTTTGTAAAAACTGATAAGAAAACAACAGCTCCAAGCAGTTTCATGAATCATTTAGAGTAAGTACAATTATTTAAATCATAGGTATCATATAAAAATTATTTCCATAGTTATAAGGGTTGATATGCATGCCATCAGAAAATTTTAAAATAATATTTGTCATTACTGATTTATGTCATTGTATCTATTATATCAGAATAATTATCATAATCCATGTTGATCTTACAGAATTTTTTTTTTGTAGTACTCAATCTGCTTATCAAACAAGAGGCCCAGGGGCCACAGCGCTCACCTGAGGACATCGGGCTTGAATTTACCCCCCCCCTCCAGGCGTTCATCATTTGAACAAACTAGAATCTACTCTACCTGATGAAGATTCCATAAATATCACTAACCATAGCTTTGAAGTACTTGAAAAGAAGATTTTAAAAAATTTCCCTATATATCCCTATGTAAAACTTGGGTCGGCCATTTTGGCCCCATCTTGCCCCGGGGGTCATGATCTGAACAAACTTGAATCTACACTACCTGAGGATAATTCCACATGAATTTCATCTTTCCTGGCCCAGTGGTTCTGGAGAAGATTTTTTAAAGATTTTTCCTATATATTCCTATGTAAATCTTGGGTCGGCCATTTTGGCTCCACTCTAGCCCCGGAGGTCAAGATTTTAACAAACTTGAATCTACACTACCTGAGGATGATTCCACATGAGTTTCATCTTTCCTGGCCCAGTGGTTCTTGAGAAAGACTTTTAAAGATATTTTCTATATATTCCTATGTAAAACTTTGGTCGGCCATTTTGGCCCCACCCTCTCCCCGGGGGTCATGATTTGTACAAACTTGAATCTACACTACCTGAGGATGATTCCACTTGAGTTTCATCTTTCCTGGCCCAGTGGTTCTTGAGAAAAAGATTTTAAAAGATTTACCCTATATATTCCTATGTAAAACTTGGGCCTGCTATTTTGGCCCCACCCTTGCCCCGGGGGCCACGATTTGAACTAACTTGAATTTACATTACCTGAGGATGATTCCACATGAGTTTAATTTTTCCTAGCCCAGTGGTTCTGGAGAAGAAGATTTTTAAAGATTTTTCTTATAAATTCCTATGTAAAACTTGGGTTGGCTATTTTAACCCACCCTTGCCCCGGGGGCCATGATTTGAACAAAAATGAATCTACACTACCTAAAGATGATTCCACCTGAGTTTCATCTTTCCTGTACTGGTGGATTTTGAGGAGAAGATTTTTAAATATTTTTCTTATATATTCCTATGTAAAACTAGGGTCGGCCATTTTGGCCCTACCCTTGCCCCGAGGGTGATGATTTGAACAAACTTGAATCTACACTACCTGAGGATGCTTCCAAATGAGTTTCATCTTTCCTGGCCCAGTGGTTTTGAAGAAGAAGATTTTAAAAGATTTTTCCTATATATTCCTATGTAAAACTTTGGTCGGCCATTATGTAAAACTTTGGTCGGCCATTTTGGCCCCACCCTTGCCCCGGGGGTCATGATTTGAACAAACTTGAATCTACACTACCTGAGGATGATTCCAAATGAGTTTCATCTTTCCTGGCGCAGTGGTTCTGGAGAAGAAGATTTTTAAATATTTTTCTTATATATTCCTATGTAAAACTAGGGTCGGTCATTTTGGCCCCACCCTTGCCCCAGGGGTCATGATTTGAACAAACATGAATCTACACTACCTGAGGATGATTCCACATGAGTTTCAACTTTCCTGGCCCAGTGGTTTTTGAGAAGAAGATTTTTAAAGATTTTTCCTATATATTCCTATGTAAAACTTTGGTCGGTCATTTTGGCCCCACCCTTGCCCCGGGGGTCATGATTTGAACAAACTTGAATCTACACTACCTAAGGATGCTTCCACATGAGTTTCATTTCATCTTTCCTGGCCCAGTGGTTCTGGAGAAGAAGTTTTTTTAAAAATGCCATTAATTTTTAACAAATTCATGATTATCTCCCCTTGGAAAAGGGCGTGGCCCTTCATTTGAACAAACTTGAATCCCCTTTACCCAAGGATACTTTGTGCCAAGTTTGGTTGAAATTGGCCCAGTGGTTCTTGAGAAGAAGTCGAAAATGTGAAAAGTTTACAGACGGACGCCGGACAAAATGTGATCAGAAAAGCTCACTTGAGCCTTCGGCTCAGGTGAGCTAAAAACTACACCAAAGAGGACTCAGATGATTCATCAGATGACGATTATGAGCCTAGTTTCATAATGACCATGAGGTATGTTTTGCAAGGACACCTTGCTGCTAAGCCAGTAAATTACTGAATTTATTTTCATATTTAAATATTTTCAATCTACTGACTAACATTAGAGTTATTAATAAAATTTAATCCCTGTCATAAGAGGGGACACTCAGACTGAAGCCATGGTTGAGGACTCTGAAAATGAGGATAGCTGTGATGAGGAATCAAATGATGATCTTCGCCCTGGGATTGCCAAAATTTTAACTCCAGAAGAGATTGAGGGCTGTAAGGAAGACCGCCCTTTCCTTGTTTATCTTTCACAGCTTCACATATTAGCTGAATTATGTGTCCTACCAAATTGTAAGCTTAAAGGATGCCAAAAAGTAGTGCATTTGGAGAAAACTGTTGTTGGATCGGCACTCTATTTCAAAATGGGTACGTAAGAAAATTGCCTTGTAATCTCATGTTTTAATAAAGTACCCAGGTACTATGAATTGGAAACAGATTAATAAAATATCATATGGTTTATTGATAGAATTGTTCTGATGGACATCAAGCTCAGCAATGGTGCTCACAGCCTGTCCTAAACAGAGGAATGCATTTAGGGGATTTGACACTCCTCTTCCATACTTCTCTCTGGAAGCAATTTTCAGAAAGTGTCAATGATGGCTAAATTCATGCAACTACCTATTGTGAGCAAAAACTCATTTTATAAAATGCAGAGAACATACTTGATTCAAGCAGTGGATGACTTTTGGACAGAACACCAGGAAACTGTGTTTAACAAGTTTCAAGGAAGAGATATTACAATACTTGGTAGATATCTTTTAAACTTCAAAATAGACTTTATTGGAAAAAAGTTTATGAAAAAATGCTATAAATTGTGTAGCATTACTGTCTTAATTTAGACAAAAAAATATTTGTTCTTTTTTTTTTTTATACGTGTTTATTTTTTTTAATTAAAGGAGATGGCAGAATGGATAGCCCTGGTCACACTGCTCAGTACTGTTCTTATACGTTCATGGCGTATGACACCAAAACCATTCTGCATATAATCACGATGGACAAGCGAGTGACAGAGAAAAAAAGCACAAATCTGGAGAAAGCTTGCTTTGTTCAGGGCTTGCGATATCTTCTGGACAAGGGACTTCATATTGGGCCAAAATAAAATTATAGTTTGTTTGGAATTGCCTCCCGCCTTATTGAAATGCACCCTCCTGAAAAAATTTTATTGACCAAAAGTAGGAAGATTTTTTTTTTATTTAATTTTTTTTTTTGGCCCATTACATGTATCACATGCACCATACAAAACACTGAAATATAGTGTCAGATCTCTGTAAAATTAGGTTTTCAATAAAAAAAAAACAATAATTTCCCTCCCTCCCTCCTCTGTCTGAAACCCTTCAGGCGGCAATTCCAAACAAACAATTTTTAAGGATGGCCTTGTTGAAGTTGTTACAGATGCTCATGTACAAGTTGCTTCAGTAATGAGTAAGTTCAAACAAAACAACCAATATATATGACTATAAGTAAATCTTCTGTTAAAAAAGGCATACATGTACATATACATGTTATTTTATGAAAATGGTTCTTGTATGTTAATTTTGCAGAAAAAGACTACCCAGACATAAGACATTCTTTTGATATATGGCACGGGACGAAAAACTTAGGCAAGAAAATCATCAAGGTACCTTTCAGTTCCGCATACATTGTAGTTGTATATATGTAGTGTTATTTATATATAAATATTTAATCTTCACTCAACAAACTAGTAGTTGCATAATCTTTTTATATATGTATTTTTGTGCAGTGTGTTTATTCATATCTTCTAGGCAGGTCAGCAGAAATCACAAAAAGCAATCCTGTCATGGACAAAAGATGTTGTCAACCATTACTGGTACACAGCTAGCATCTCAAACACAAAGGAGGAGTTTGTTGTAAGTTTCCATACACCAAAAAATATATGTAAACTTTGCAAAAGCGCTGCATGTGATTATATAAATTGGTCTAAAACGAATTTTACTTTTCAAGGGGAATTGGATAGGAATCCTCCATCACACAGTTAATGTTCACACATGGGTTTTACCCTATGGTGACATTAATGAATGCAACCATGGACCATTAACTGAAGAGAGAATAAAAGGGTGGTTAGAAAAGGATTCTCCAGCTCATGTGGCTCTTCGGGAAATTGTGTTAGACAAACGTCTCCAGAACAATGTGCCTTACTATCTTAACTGCAGGTCAGTTTTACATCAGAATCAATAAATGTAGTTTTTTTTTATTACATTGCTAAAGAACTGCAGTATGTCTGATAAATCATTAATACATTCTTGCTTTTTAGGAGCACAGCAGAACTTGAAAATTTCCAGAGCGTAGTGAATGCGTATGCATCCAATCGTCACTCCTACAACCCACCTTCATATAGGTGCAGGAATCGACTTGCGGCCTTGGACGAAAATCACCATATAATCAGAAACATTCTTGTCAAGAAAGATGGAGCAACACAGTAAGCAATATATGAACACTGCCCAATATTTATTGTTGACTTCAACAGTGAGACAAAATAATATGAACAATAATACATAATGACCAAAATTTTTCTTTCAGATATCAGAGAAGCTACAACAAAAAAGGTGGAAGATGGGCAGTTCATCCTGTTAAAGAGAAGAAAAATTTTCCATATATCCCATCTTTACAGGAGAAGATTCTATTGTCAAGAGTGACAGATGAAGTAGGGATGAACCAACCCGTGATGCTGGAAGGAGATGATCCAAGAAGATTGTCATCTCATCCGGCTCCAATCCCACCCCCTCCCACTGAACAGCTTGTTGTCGAACAGAAGTCAAGGTTTCTACAACAAGAAAGAGACAATTGACATGTCTTGAACAATCACATCTCCATCTAAAATAAAACACTCTAGAATATAAAATTTTGTTGAGTCATTTTAAACTGTTTACATGTAGCTTGGAAAATGTTGTTAACTCACTTTATCCTAGCCGTCCTCCAATGAAGCCCCTATATTGGCCAAACGCATCTGGGAACTTGTCCCTTATTCTCCACACACAACAACTGGGAATCACCCTTCTATTTCTTGCACCTAGGTGACCATGATACCAGAGGATAAATTGGCGGTAGGTTGCATGTCTGTTCCCTCTGTTGATATCTGCATCAGGGGCAGCTGCAAAAGTGTCTACACGGTAACGTCGGGCAACTACCAGTACAAGGTCATCAAGGACAACCCTTTGGAAATCCTAAAAATATAATTAATAATGAATAAAGAAGGATATGGAGATAACGAACAGTATTCAATCTTAAAGTCCATAAAACAATACAAAACAAGAGCAGAGCAAACATGGACCTCCAAAACATCAGAGCTGGGATCAGGTGCCATGGAGGAGTGAGCATCCCCTGCTGACCAGTCATACTGCCGTACATACATTGTCATGATCGTGAAATAACGTCAATTCAGTATATAATTAATATTGAATGTTATTATATACATTTAAATTTGTAAAATTTTAACTTTTTTTTCATCTGTATATCAGTAAATTGAATTTCTTACTGGGACAATTGAGTAGCAGTTTAATGGAGTCTATCCACAACAGAGTTTTTCAATTTCGGATGGCATCTCTCTGCAGTGGTTGCAGGTACACCAGCTTGGTATGCCATCTGACGGTTGTGGGTGGTACCCTTGCCTCCTTTCATTTTGGGTAGCCTCATTCAAAATGTCAAAGACAAATGTTGGGTCCCTGTTACATATAGCTTGAACAAGGTTCCTCAAGTTATCCTCCTCAAGATTAGATATGGTTTCCTAGAATGATAATACTTTTAGAATAAATAATTCATATATACATGAATACGTGAATTAACAGGCCATAAATGAGTTGTATATATACATTGTATATGCATGAATGAAGGTTATTTTGACTAATTAACTTGTACAATTTTACCCTAAGATGAGCATCTCGCTGCTCCCTTTCAGCTGCAAGTCTTTCAGCAACAGTTTCTTGGGCGATTCTTCTGCGGGCACCTACTCCTCTGCCACCTCTTGTCCTAACTCCCCTCGGGTGTCCTCCTCTCCCACGCCCTCTGCCTCTTCCCCTCCCCCTTCCCAAATCTGAAGAGGATGAGGATTCTGGGGATGAAGACGTCTGTCTTGATAAATTGATATTCAATAATAAAAATTATACATTTGTATTATTCATTCTATAATAAAAAATTTTATTCATAAAAATAACATACATTTTCATGAAATCAATTTAAGCGAAAAATACCTATGAAAAACACATGATCTTCAATAACGTATTTTAAAAAAGAAAAATATGTCAAAATCTCCATAATTGCAATTATTTTAATTCAGTTTTGTTAGCATATGTATATGTATACAGTAAATTAGGAGCAGGCTTAATTAGTTTTTTTTCTAATATAGATATATAATTAATGCGTGCATGTAATTGTTCATATGTCTGGTAAATATATATATATATATTAAAAATTTTTTAAAAATTGAAAACTTAAAAAGCTCAACTTCAGTTTCAAGTTTGAGATTTGGGAGTCTTTTTTAAATTTTAATTCAAGGATTACTTATGCTTTCTATTTCATATTATCAACATATGTTCAGCATGTTCAAGCCTTGTTTAAAATTCCCCCTCTTTATTTCATCTTTTTAAAAAATTAATGATAGAAAAGGGGATTTTTTTAGTTTTACATGATTTGTTTTTGTCTGTTTTCAAACAAAAACACAAAACTGCCAAAGCAACTATACTTTCTGTAGTGTAATGTTTGTTCATGAGTTAACCCTTATGAGGCCCCTATCATATTATAACCCGATGGAGGTCACTCTGTTCAACTGAGGTGTGTTTTAAGTAATATATAAATGTAAATATAACTTTTTAAGTATAATTTTAAGGTTCTCTAAGCTTTAAATACATAAAACTTACCTCTTCTGTCTCCATTCTTCGCTACTAAGCATCCAAACGCCATTTTCACAGTATTTGTGTTCAATGTGTTGCACTGAGAGCAAAAATTCAACTTGATTTTATGTAATTTTTCTTTATATTTTCTGAAAGTATTATATCTGAGGCAAATTAATCCAAAAAATCATTAAGTATTCGTTTTAAGTTTCAGAGATATCACACTTTTAAGTTTGTGCATTTGCATTTGTAACGGACACTACAATCCACCATGTTATATCCTTTTAGTTAATATAAAATGATTGTAGAACTAAGATTACTACTTGTATTTCTTGAGTATATGCATTTTTCCACTCTAGGAAGGTAAAATCTTTTTCTTAATGGTTGAACTTAATTTTAGGGTAAAAAACCAAGTTTATACTTTTAATTGCAAAATTTTGACGTGCAACTTCTGTTCTGCATATCTCTTAGAATATTTGAAGTAGATCCTAGTAATTACCTTCACAGTATATGCTGATAAATTGAAAACAAGACTCAGTTACTATATCTATCCATTCAAAGGTGTTCTTTTATTTTTTCATGATTCAAATTATGCTACTTTAGTGTAACGGATACTACAGAATAAATTTAAAGAAGATATTATCCACTATAGAATGAATAAATAAACCTATGTCATACATGATTTTACGTGATTTCATTAGCTTCATTTTTTAACACATTTCATGGAAAAACTAACTTTAGAAAAGATTTTCAAAAAATATATACCAACTTCGGAGTATAACAAAAAGTCTCACTTTTTATTTATTTTTTTGTTGTTATATTAATGATGAGATGTTTTAGTTTCACTTAAATAGTCATTTAATGTCATTTTATGTTCTCCTTTGTGTGCATATTAAAATCAGAGTATATTTCATGTCATAATCTTTCTTATTAACAGAATAAAATAAGTTACATTATGTAACGGACACTACAGCTAATCTTGAAAATTTAAATTTCAAGACAGGACAGAATTTCTTTTGTGTGGCTCTAAATAAAGCTAGAATATGCAAACAAAAGCATTATAAGGTAACTCAATGATAATAAATCAAAGGGAAAGATTGAACCTTTAAAGTTTTTATTAATATTTACCACATGATAAGGAATTTTTCTACACACATGTGGTTTGAACATATAAACACAAGAAAATATATTTTAACAGACACTGTCACACTTTATTCTACTTTTAATAATATCATTTGTGAGGCATTGTTAATTTCCTACTATATTTGACCTTGATATAAATGGATTCTTTAATTTTTCATATCATGTTTGATATTGTAACGGACACTACAAAGTCTATATAATTGTTATTTCTCTTAAGTTGGGAATCTTCAGCAAGTTTTTAACTAAAAATCCAATCATTGTAATAAAATGAATCTTCAGAGTACAATTTCACATTTTCTTGCAACAAATAAATGTTACTCTCAGAAAAGAGTCCAAGTCTGACAGAGGCACTTAAAATTAATACAAACTAACTTGTAAATTTTATTAAACTAACACATTTAATAACATCAATGATCTAGCATTACATTTGATCAAAATTTAATCTATTGTTCTATTTGGAAAGAAAAATATTTTCTGTCATTTGTGCTTATTGGTGCAAGAACGGGAGGAGGCAAAACTTGGTGTATACTCTCTACGGACTCCCAACATACATCAGCCAGGTCAAATGTAAAGACCTTGCCTGCTAACCATGTATGATATTTGTGCTTCCTTTGTAGTTTTGTCAATATCAGTAATCTGAAAATGATACAAATAACTATACTTGATCTGTATAATTCTAAGTGAAGTAAATACTTTTATTTATTTAACCAGCCTAGAATGTTATTAAAGGATTTCTGACATGATTTTCTTAATCTTTTGTTTCCCTGTCAAAAATGCCAATCGATATCATAATAACATAAATAAACATGTGTTTTTATCGAGTCTTGTGTATATCCCGCGGTGTGATGCTGATAAGCCGGGAGGTCAGAATATGCATATTTCTTATCTGATAACGAGGCTCTACGTCATAGATACTCTTGAGTTCCCCACAGTTCTTTGTTTACTATTAACGAAAGCACATGTACATGATGTAAAATGGTCTATTGCGCTGCATTTGGATGTAATAATAAGGCAGAAAAGGGCAAAGGGATAAGTTTTTTCATTTTTCCTAAAGATGTTAATC
>NW_026926293.1:0-27052 GCF_032062105.1 Saccostrea cuccullata
ACAATAATAAAAATAGTGGAAAAGAAACCTAAGAATAACAGTAAGGTCTTCCGCTGAAGACGGAAGACCTTAATAATTCTTAAGAAAATACTACAGAGATTTCACCTATGGATATAAAATCTTTAGACACTTACAGTAAATTATTAACAGATCCAAATTTTAAAAGGAATTTAAGTTGTAAAACTATGAAGAGGGGGGATGGGGGTGACTTGATGATTTGTATGTCAAATGTATGAAAATTGTATATAAAATACATTTTGTGAATTGTCTAACATGTAATAATTAATGCTATGTTTTATTATGCAGTGAATATTTTCAACTGTATAAATGGAAAAATGTGGACATGTAAATAATGTATTATAGTATGTGTAAAATGTGACATTTTCTTATATGAGAGAGTCTATACCCGTAAAAATGTTATATATTTTTTATTAAAAATCTTATTTTTCTTACCTGTGTGATAAACACAACAAAGGTTACAGAGGTGATTGGTAGAAATGAGGGTATACGGGTGTAAACTCTCTGTTGATGACCAGACTGTTACATTGTTTATCAGCCATTATTGATCTTTAACAGGAGAGACTTCTCCTGAAATCAGATAAATTGTAGTCAAAATGAGTAGGGCTGGGCAATAATATCAATATTTCAATATATTACAATACAATGATAAAAAATATTGTATAGCAATACGATTTTGTAATATTGATATATTGGCAATACAGTCTACGCGAAAGTTGAAAATTGTTACCAGACAAAATGTCTGGTAAAAATAAAATTTTTACCAGACCAAGCAATTTTTTACCAGACCGACTTTTTTTCCTTTAAATCCATACATCATTATGATACTGAGATTGAGAGGATGGTGGGATGGGGTTGATTCTCACTGTGAAATTTAACCTTATTGTTAAATGAATTCAGAGTGAAATGGACATGTTAACTATTTATAATTTTCCTTTGTTAAAGGTATCTATACAATTGCATGTATTTTTTTCCTTCATATTTGACTTGTACAACATACACTGTATCAAAAAAAAATCTTAAATTTAATATACACTTTCAATGCATATTTATTTTTCCTGAAACAACTCATTATGGTTACTCAAGTTTGATGATCATTTGAAAAAAAATTCCCAACTAAATCTACGTATGAGCTATCTAAATATTTTCCCAACCAAATCTACGTATGAGCTATCTAAAGATCTCTAACCCTTGACAGAGGAAATTCGAATTAGAATAAAAACGATCATGACAGGGTTGTAATATATAAAAATTAATCAGATATTACTGCTAAATTGGTCAAATTAAGGACATCTGTGGGGAATTGGACCATGTTTACCTCTTAATTTAGATTTATTTGGCCTTATTTTTTACCAGACATTCGGTCCTGTAAAATGATTTTTTTTACCGACCCGACCTAAATTTTACCGGTAAAAACCGACGGTCCGGTGACTTTCGCATAGACTGGCAATATACTTAGATTAAGGAATTTTGTCATTAAATTCAAAAATGGACTTATGAAAGTTTATTATTAAGCCAAACGGAAAGACAGAAGTTGGTTTGTGGGAACATTTCAGAGCATAACTTAAATGACATCAACAAGATTTTTTTTCTGTGTTACTTATCAAGTACATTCTGCATGTAAATTAATGTAAATATAGTAAGAAAATGCCATTTAAATTACATTGAAAATATTGCAATACATATTGCAATACAGTTAAAATATCGCAATATCGAAATCTCCGGCCAATACCCAGCCCTAAAAATTAGAGTTATCTGTCACTCTTTTAGTAATATAGCTTGAACTAGAAAACTGACCAGTCAGCAAGGGCCCTGCCATGGGATAGAATTACAAGAGGCCCCTGGGCCTTATAGGTCACCTGAGCATTATGCAACAACTTTCCAGTGACTGAATTTGATTCATGTTTTAAGTCAGATGCTATAGCATTCACAATTTTGAAAGAGGCACCATTGATCATTATACATTTAGCAGTTGCTTAGTTTGGTTACTTAAGGGGGGACCTATGTCGTTCGACGTCAAAGCAGCGTTATGTGACGTCACAATAGCGATGTTTGTTTTTTTTCCCACTGGATTTTGCAACTGTGATAATAGGCATAACTATTATTAATCAAAAACGTACCCAGTTTACAAAAAGAAATTTTTTTCATCATTTAAAACAGCTTTATTTGATTTATGGAATTTGTTCATATCAGAATTCTCTTCCTTTAGTTGATAATTGATAGAAATTTCATTTGTGAAGAAATACCCCAACGATATGCTGATATAAAAATGCAAAAAAATATAAGATAAAATTCAGCAAAGACAGCAGCTTAAATTAAGGAAATATGTTAAATTTTATGATTACCATTAATTGTATTTTCTGGATAAAACTAAGAAAAAATTAGGAAATGTTCTTGTACCTATATTTACTTATTGATTTATAGTGTATGTAGATTTTATTGTATAAAGTCATTCCTAGGTTTTATTAGATGTTGATTTTTGACGGGGAAGGGGGGGGGGTGATTAGAATGAAGAAGGAAAGAGTTTATCTGTTTAAATTATTTCTTATCAAAACAAAATACTCGTGTTTTGCAAAATAGTTTTATATTCAAATGTTTGTCAATGCTAACTTACCTTTTTTAGTGCAGAAGGGTCAATATTTATGAAAGAAGAGTACGAAAAAAAAGAAAACGTCATATATCTCGTTTATTTTATCATAAAGGTATACTTTTTTCCTTGTTAATATAAAGAGAGGGGTCATTTCTTTCAAAAAATATGAATTGCAACATTTTCACACAAAGACTTTTTCAGATATTACCTGTTATGCATATCGGAATTGTAAAAAAAATACGACAAGAAAGATGGGGTGATACTTACATTGTGCTCCTTTATAATTTTTCATGCAAGATGAATTACAATGAATTTGCCTTCATTTTAAAGATACAAGTCATATAAATTAAATACATTTTGATTTCGAATGTGATTTGACATTTTTGGTTCTTTTTAGCGCATATTTGGTGTAGAACAATAATGTCTGAAAATAGTCTATTTTTAGCATTTCACACTGTTTTTGCACGTGCTCCTGTGTAAAAATAAGCATATAAAGGTATTGTTTTTAATACCTAAAAATTAAGATCAAGTGGTCAGGAAAGAAATGTCAAAGTTTTGAAAATTTCACACAAAGACTTTTCGGACATAGGTCCCCCCTTAATACCCAAAGGCAGGGTAGGGGAGCAGAAAATGCAGGTCAACTAATCCGTATATAGTGCCCCTTTCACACATGAATCCCTGACCCTTAGGCCTAGATCCACACATTGCACAATTTTTAAAAAGGCATCCTTGCTTTTCAAAAATATTTGATTAATACCAAGGAGCAGATTTCAAACAATTCATTCATTTTCACTATATAATAAGTACCCCCCACCCCCTGTCTATGGTACCCCTGTCCCAGGGGCCTTAAAATTCACAATTCTGGAAGATTAGGACCCTTGCTCATCATAACTATATAGGTATGTTCACCTGCATGATACCTAGGAGCAGAAAAGTAAATTTTCAAGAATTCATGTATTTTCACTATAATATCAATAGAGCCCCGCCCAAACACCAGAAACCTGACCCTGGGGCCATAAAATTCACAATTTTGGAAGAGGCATTCTTGTTTATCATTACTGTATACATGTACTTATTTAATTTTATACCTAGGAGCAGAGAAAAAAAATTCAAAGAATCCATGTATTTTCACTATATAATCAATAGACTAGAGCCCGGTCCTAACACCAGAACCCCTGACCCTGGGGCCATAAAATTCACAATTTTTGTAGAGGCACCCTTGCTCATCATAACTATGCACTTACTTAGTTTATTTAATACCTAGGAGCAGAGAAGAAGATTTTCAAAGAATTCATGTATTTTCTCTATATAATCTATAGAGCTTCAGCCCTAACTCCAGAACCCCTGACCCTGGGGCCATAAAATTCACAATTTTTGTAGAGGCACCCTTGCTCCTAATAAATATGCACTTAGTTTATTTATTTAATACCTAGGAGCAGAGAAGAAGATTTTCAAAGACTTCATGTATTTTCACTATATAATCTATAGAGCCCCACCCTAACACCAGAACCCCTGACCCTGGGGCCATTAAATTCACAATTTTGGTAGAGGCACTCTTGCTCATTATAACTATGCACTTAGTTGGTTTATTTAATACCCAGGAGCAGAGAAGAAGATTTTCAAAGAAATAATGCATTTTTACTATATACTTATTTAGCCCAGCCCTAGCACTAGAACCCTTGACCCCAGGGCCATGAATTTCACAATTTTGGTAGAGGACTCAATGCTGATTACAATCATGCTAACAGTTTGACTGCTTGATGTCCAGGAGTAAAAAAGAAGATTTTCAAAGATATCACTAATTTTAGTGGTTTTGGCCCCACCCCTCAGGCCCCAGGGGGGCAGGGATCATGAAATTCATAATTTTTGTCCCCTTTCACCCATAGATGCTTTGTGCCAAATTTGGTTGAAATTGGTTCAGTGGTTGCAGAGAAGAAGCTGAAAATGTTCAAATGTTAACGGACGACGCACGACGCAGACGCACGACGATGGACGAAAACAGATAGCAATAGGTCACCTGAGTTTACTCAGGTGACCTAATAAGGGTGCAACTTACGAAATGATTAAAAAATGTACGAAGAATAACAACAGCAACTGTATTCTTAAAATTTCAAGATAATTCCTGAATATTCAAAAACCTGTAAATAATATCCTTGTATTTTTACATTGGGCAGTAAAGAACAACTTGACATTGAATATATATTTAAACAATAATGAAGCTTATCTAATATAAAATGCCAGCCTTCAATAAATGCAAATATCATTAACTTCAAACAAACAGCAGTTGCAGACAAAGGTTTTCATTAATCTTAATGTGACAGATTAAGAAAAGCCTACTAAATTTTCCGCAGCAGGCTGATAATTAATCCCAAGGGATTAATTATACCTATCTCATCATTTTCTTCTAAAGTTACAATAAGAACTTTTTCAGTATTAATGATAGAATGGGTTTTTTATACAACTACCTTAAAAATTAATAATATTCTTAAAAAAAAAGTAAAAAATATAAAAATATTTTTTTATCGAAATAAAAAATATATTTAATCTATTTATTGTTTTTAGAATTCTATGAAATCATAACTATTTTAACAAAATTAAAGTATAAACATTTATATTTAAATCAACATTTCAGAGTGTTCATAACATTCCAAATTGACTTAACTTCAAAATAAACTTCATTTGCAGACAGAAGTGGTAATTCATCTCAATGTGACAGATAAAGATAAAATGCTCTGGATTTTCTTCAGGAGGAAAGCTAATTAATCCCAAGGGACTCATAGCAGCATTCAGTTTACAATGGGAACATCTTCAGCAGTTATCTCTCTTTGCCATTGCATTCTTATATAAAGTTAAGGAATCAATCCCACCACCCCAGCACTAAACCAGGGGACATAGAGAAACAAACCTAGCATCAAAGTATGTCTTTTTGCCAATTGAACTACCATACCAAATTTGATCTTAATTGGGCAACCACAAAAAAAGTTATTAGGAAAAAACAGAAAATTTGTGGACAGAAGAATGACAGACGGACAGACAGAGTGATTACTATAGGGCACCCGCAAATCCTTGCGGGGCCCTAATTAAATTATTTAATTAATTAGACTCTCAGCAGATAATTCATGAAAGAGAAAATAAAGATTAATGAGTGAACAAAAATTTGATATCAGAAAAAATATGCCTTATGTGGCTTTTAAGAAAGAAAATTGACAGTAAACATACCTACCCCAAAATGTGTGTGGGATTCACATGTTGACGAACAGCCTACAAACCATCCAGAGATTGCATCATGTGGCTGTGCACCTGAAAAAAGAGTTTCCTTTAATTCAGTGGGATAATTCTGCGCAAGATATGATATCCACAGTACACGAGTCTTGGCATATTTAATACTGTAGGCCTAAAAAAAGATGCAAAAAAAAAAAAAAAAAAAAAAAGGAATTTTCTCTATAAACATGATAAATATATAGAACTATAATTAAGCTCATTCTGATTGACTATTTCCTTGCATAAGACCTAAAAATTATCTATGTCTTGTTCATAGTCTTTACATTTAAAGAATCAATTTTAATTGAAAATTCGAATTTTTTCTCCAAAAATGGAAATTATCATCACCACTATACTATAATATTCCTGGTTATTAAAATGCTTTAAGTTGGTAATTTGATTTCAGAAAAATCAAACACTGAGTTAACCTCAATCCATGTCATTAACTTAGTCGTACCTGTATTATTCAACTCATTGTTCTTTCGTGGTGTATAATGCTTATCTTGGATTGCCAATGCGTAACTTTATGCCCAGTTTTAATTTTCAATTTGTATTTCTGCAAATACACACCTTATCTAGAGGTCTGTATACTTAAGATTCTTCCAAAAATAAAACAAGCATATGTCTTCAGGACAGGTTATCAGTCAGGGGCATCATGGAATCAAGTTATTTTTTAAAATAACTTTTTTAGGTTACTGCACTTATTTAAGACTATACAAAGAAGTAACTCACTTGAGTTAACTCTTAAAAAGTAGAATACCAGTTTTGCCAAAAAACATCAATATGTTGAGTTTTCTGCTGATTAGAGATGATGTAAGGCTGGGGAAGTTGTAAATATATGTACTTCTTTTAATAAACAGACTCAATTTTTTTTAAGCTTTTAGGATGATATTAAAAAAATATCATGATTTTTTAAAGGAAAAATAATTCCATTTCATGAACATTTCAGGGGTCAATTACACATCTTCCACCAATTTTGCCAACACTGAGACTAATTCTCTTATAACCATTGGACATTACTGTACAATCCCTAAGTCTTACATTTTTTGTGCAAAGCTGTATAATATTTTTGCAGGGGCTGACAAATATATTTTTAAGGCACTTGTCCAAGGGCAAGTACATTGTCAATATTCACTTGCCCTTCCTGAATTTTTGCTTGCCCTACCATGCTGCATTTATAAATATTTCAAAAAGGAGGAAGACAAATACTGAGATCATACAAACCCCTTTGCCCAGCTTCAAATCTATGGCTTAAAATGCGTATTGATTTTATTTTTGACAAGTCACTTGCCCATGGGCAAGTAGCTGATAAAATTTCACTTGCCCAACTCTAAAATCCACTAGCCCTGAGCGTCGGGCAATGGGATTTGTCATCCCCTGTTTTGTGCAAGAGTTCTAAAGTGAGGTGGGTTTAGGATGAATTAACAGAAATAAGTTATGATTTGTCCCTCTACTTAATAACCCAAGCACAGCATGACTAAAGCCTTTCAGATACCAGTGGGTTTACAATAATGAGCATGATGAGTATAGTAAAGTATCAATAACTGAAATAAGTTACTGGAGAAAAGCATAATCAGGGAATGATCAGGTCCAGTACAATCAGTACATTTAGCTACGTAGGTAGAATTACCTACGTAGCTTTATTTACCTACCTCAGGTAGCTTGATTTAGCTACCAAATGAATTTATTTCTATAAAAAAGCATTTTTCTCAGGATGTGTAAAAACTATCATTTTGATGCAGTGATCTTTTTCAACTTTGAACTCATCTGAAAACAATGCATGAAAAATTCCCTCTTGAAGAAATGGCTTTTTCTGCGCAATTGCAATCAAAGTTCTGAAAGTTTTGGGGCTATGTATGACAGTTAGAACAGTTACTCCTTGAATGAAATGACAAAGAAGTCCAGTTCTGGCTAACATGATAATAGGTCGGTAATTATTCAGCACAATGTGAAGTAATCATACTCAGTCATGCCTCACCGCTCGGACAGATAACCAAACAATGGAATTACATGTTTTGCTCAAAATTGACCAAACACAGCGATGTTTAAACTATCTCTGCTTTGGAATGTTTTTTAAAGTCTCCTTAGTAAAAATATCAATAGTCATTTAACTGCGATTTTTTGTCTCTTTTCCATAAAAAGAAAAGTTACATTGAAATAGCTAAATAAAGCTACCTGAGGTAGGTAAATAAAGCTACGTAGGTAATTCTACCTACGTAGCTAAATGTACTGATTGTACTGGACCTGATGATAACCCAAAATGTTGACATTTAATAACTTAAACAAATCATTTCAAAAATAACTTGTTTCCATGATGCCCTTGACTGGTTATGAAAACTGCTCGAATACTACTCTTGAAACTTACGTTTAATGAAAGGTAGTTAATTGGCCGATGCTAGAAAGTGGAGAAATTCTCCCCAAAAGATCTTGCGCTGTAAATTGCACCTCTTTTGCATTACGGGATCTGCAGCTTATGGTCAAAGACAAATATAAAATCATAACGCTACGATCTGCAGCTATATAGACTTGAAAAACCTAGGCCTAATTAAATTCATAATTGGGAGCAATATTTATGAGACAGGAACCCCCCCCCCCAAAAAAAAAGGGACTCAGGAAAGAACCGTTCATATATTTTGAGCATGACCTACTTACAAGATTTATGGTGAAAGGCTTTATATAAAACCACTTTTATTTTTTATTCTTTCAAATAAAACGATGAGAACATTGTTTGAGCACTGCACTGTCACCGAGTTATCAACTTTTTGTTTTTAATTATTAGCTTGAAAGCCGACCCTTCTAATGTTTGTTTATATCTATCTGAGTATATTTTACTATTTCTTTTCAAATTATTTTATTTTACATTGTTAAAATAGATTCACCTGTAGCTATCCTCTTGCTCAATCTTTTGTTGTGACTGTCGTTTGATCCTTACTTCCCGCGCTTCCGCATGAATGGGTTTGACATTTCGATCCCGATGCATTTTAAACATGGAAAAAAAAATACTTAGTCATGGTAATTGCAAGTTGAATTGAATAGATGTTAAATTCAAGGATTAAAAATGATTCCCAATTATGTCTTTCTCACAAACTGCTTTTGACAAATTATATTTTGGTTGATTTTTTTCGAATATATTTTTTTATCCTTTATTGATGATAATTTGAAAAAAAATTTGAACGACAAAATTACAGACACCTGAAATATAGAAAGACTATAATTACAGACTGTGGACAAGTATCACAAGAGGATCCTGGAATTATTCAAACGGGGTAGGGGTTGGCCCACAGCATAACCTGATAACTGAAATGAAATGCATGGGGATCGGAACTTGAATTTATCACAGGTTAACAAGAAACAAACACATTGATGTTCAAGTAAAACAGCTTCTGGCGATTGTTTTATAATATAGATGTAGTGCTCCAGTAGCACACATGCATAGAAAATATGCAAGGAGCACTTACATTTATAGTTGAAGGGTATACTTTTACACTAGGACAATGCACAGGTGCTTGAGGACAGCCCCCCCCCCCATAAATATAGACCCGCGGGCCTTTTCGATTTTTTTTCATAAACTATCTTTTAGTAAATTATTTGTCTTGTAATCCATACCATCAGAAAAAAACTCCAAAAAGTTACAAAAACAAACACTTTCATTTATTTAAAAACTGAAAAAAATCGTATTAACCCACTCTATATAATATACTCACCGTCAATGGAAACGCAACACCCTAATTTTAGGATGAAAATTATATACAGGTTATAACCATGTACCAATAAAGTTAGGACATCTTTTACTTTGCCAAATCAGTTATTTAACGGTTGAGTGAATTTCTTTCCATTACCGGAAGTTGCTTTTTAGCCCTCTTAACAGAATTCAAAATTTTCCATTTTTAATAAAATTTTTAACAATATTTTGGGTTTTCAATGTTTTGAAACTGTTAATCATAAGTATTGTTCTAAAAGGCCGGGAAAAAAATCCTTCTTTCTTTACCAGATGTGATGCCTCTGTTTCTTCAAAATGACTGATTTTCATTGTTAATGCTAGAAATTCTCAAAATAAAGAAAAAAAGAGCTGCAGATGCAAATATACACTATATAACGACCCATCAGGTTCATGTGTTTCAATAGCATAAATGGCAGTTTCTTGACCGGAAGTCAAAAAGTTGCTACACTATGCCAGGTTAGAGAAAATTCGACCGCAATATCTGAAAAACCTGTATTTAAAAATGCCCAAGAATATCATTTTCGCTTAGATTAAGACATTAATAAACTTAATGCATTGTAGAAATCGGGCTGCGTTTGTTATATATGGTGGACTAGTACGTTTTCATTACATGGTCGGAAGGGGGGATGTTATAAGATTTAACGGATATTTGTTTCTTTCTAAGGTCTATAAATAACATTTAATGTTTAAATGGAGCATTATTTTTTTGTAAATTTACTTTTTACCTAAAGATATTCATTTTTGATGTAATCATTAAACTTTTGAAGGTAACACATAACTCATAAAACATCCCCCCTTCTAGCTATCAGTCATTTTGAAGAAATATGGGCAGCACATCCAGTAAAGAATGAAGGATTTTTTCCCGGCCTTTTAGTACAATACTTATGACAAACAGTTTTAAAACTTTGGAAACCCAAAATATTGTTAAAATTTTATTAAAAATGGAAAATTTTGAATTTTGTTAAGAGGGCTAAAAAGCAACTTCCGGTAATGGAAAGAAATTCATTCAACCGTTAAATTACTGATTTGGCAAAGTAAAAGATGTCCTAACTTTTTTGATACATAGTTATAACCTGTATATAATTTTCATCCTAAAATTAGGGTGTTGCGTTTCCATTGACGGTGAGTATAAAACGAGTCATCCTTACATTTGTATGTGGGTTATGGGGGATATTGGAGTTGTCGTTCGCCCCCCCCCCCCCCCCCACCCCGCGGTCATTCGAAATGCTACTAAAATACATGTAATTTCAATATCATTACATCGGGATGTTTACAGTTGACATAGATCTATACAAAATGGTTGAAAATATTTCCGGTCATTTACTATCGCTCACACATTTAAATGAAAAAGTAATACAGTGAACAAAAATACAATAAAACTAGAGGTACTGTGAGCGATGAGCTCACTAAATGATACCCCCCGCCTCCATATAGTTATAATGGCAAAGTCCATGTTTTGCTGTGGCCGGGAAACCCAAAATCTGTGTCGGATCAAAAAGTAAAATAGGAGGTGCACAATGGCAATATATAATAAAGATTCTGTGAAAGTTTCATCAAATTTCATTCAGTGGTATGAGAGGAGTTGCGGATAAGAGATGGGTACCCCAAAGCGTAACAGACGGACGGACAGACGGAAGGACGGACGGACAGACGGACGGACGGAGAGACGTACAGACGGACGGAATTAACGATTACTATATACCCCCCGCTTTTCAAGCGGGGGGTATAATAAGGAAACAGGCTGTTCTTCTCTAACATATATGGAATTTCTCTAACAGCGATCAAACTTCTGACAAGATATCCTATTCAAACACTCTAACGCTAACGTCACACCTGAACGCACACACAAGTAATTCACAGATGAGTGCCTGCCAAGATGCACTGATAGAACGAATGTTAAAAGTATACATTAAACATAACTTTAAATACTGCAAAATATACTCACCTGGGTCTGTTTCCCGTGCAGAAAAGTACAAATTGGTTATTGTAAACCTACAGTAAGTTTCAGGTATATGCTGGTGCAAAAATTAACAAATTCTACCCTGTCCCATAACTCTGTGTCTTGCACGCTGGACAGCTCTGCCGGGAATGACCTCAAGCTATTGTTACCCGTCGGCCAAATTTTGCAAAGAATCCTGGGTGCTAACGGTGAGGTGTTTGAAGGGTAATTCTTGCAAACAAAACAAGGGGTACCCAAAAGGTTAAACTAGTGATTGTTACACTGTGTACGCTCACAAATCACGTGCTACTCACATTAGTTTCAGAGTTATAGCTCGATACAATAAAGAGCATTGAAGTGGTAATTTTTCTTCTTCAGAATCTTCTCCTTATCGAACGTCATTATTGACTGTTTACCTTAAGGGGGATGTACGGCCACCTTTAGTGCAGTGAGAACAAAATGTAAACATTCCTTCAAATGGCTAAAGTATATTATATTTTGATCAAATTTTAAGTCTTTATGATAAAGATACAATAAATATGCATAAATGAATGCATGTTGTGCATATATAATCTATACTTTTGCAGAAAAATGCTTTTGATATGCTCCTTAGAACTGCGCAGCTACAGAATTCAGCAGAGCCTTAAAAAATCCAAAAAAAATACACAAATTGTGCATTAATGTTCTCTCTACAACCATTTGTTGAGAAAATGTCTAAATTTTGCACTTTTAAATGATAATTTTAAGGTCAAAACAAGGTATCGTTGTCTTCAAAAAGAGTGTAAAGAACCCTGAAAGTAGTTCATTGATAGCAGCACGTGGTCTATTTTTAGCACAGAATTTTGTTTTCCAGACCTCTTCTTAATATGGAGGGACATAACAATCTTTAAATG
Source organism: Saccostrea cuccullata (assembly GCF_032062105.1). Lineage (NCBI taxonomy): Eukaryota > Metazoa > Mollusca > Bivalvia > Ostreida > Ostreidae > Saccostrea > Saccostrea cuccullata. Next base: position 12,423 of record NW_026926293.1, read on the forward strand.
TAGAAGAGAATTACAGTTGCAAAATATTTCAAATAATATGAACACTTTTAAAAGAGGAAATGTGTTATAGTGTGGCTTGAAGTAATTTATTTAGTATTATTATCGAACAGTTGTTAAATAGTGTACGGATTGATATAAACTCTTTGATTCCAGGTAAGGAAAAATGAGCACCATCAAAGTTAAAAATTAAGAGTTTGTAAGTTTGCCACAGATAACTTATAATATCTATCAAAAGTTTAATTATCACCAATGATACACAAAGAAATGAAACACATAAAATCGATATGAAAAACCTTGTGTTAGTACCTACTAGTAAGAGGGGTGATCAGAAAGTTCTCGAACTATCTCTATATCTACAAAACCACAATTTAGATTAGAAACAAATTTGGTGCACACACAAGTTCTATAAATAGCATATGCTGAATAAAGTTTTGCTCACAATGTGAAAATGAAGTCATTATGCAGGTACTTGTGACGAAAAATGGTTGTCTCAGTGGAACTCATTCAACAAACGACTAAAATATTTATGCTTAAAAATGCCTTTGAAGTAGCGTATAAGAATTTGTTCACAGTTTAATAAGACAAATGACTTCCTAATAATTCAATCAATGATTAAATAGATCGTTTTAGTGAAGGAAGGCAGATGGTTGAGTATGATACTTGTTATGTTGCCCGGTGAAAGCAAGTTTGAAAAGGGGTTTGTTTTTAATTAAGCAATATGCTATCAAAGGTCTCCAATTTACACTTTGAAAAATACTTGAATATTTCAATAATAATAACTATCAAATACTTAAGATATCGTTTATTTTTGATCACCCCTCCCTCCCTCCCCCCCCCCCCCCCGTATACTCTGTCAAATAAACATTTACAATTTTCATTACAGTGGAGCAACATTTGAAAATTAATAAAATCATTCAGAGTGGGTTAGGAGATTTAATGAATAAAAAACTTTTTTCTATTTGCCCATTTTGTCAAAATTACAATTTTACAGAGTAAAGAAAAAAATCAACATAATTAAATATTTTATACCATCTTTAAAATGACGTTTGGTGGTCCTCACAACTCTGAGAAAAATTATTGGATCCGTATTTATAGGTGATAAAAAATTTCCTTAAAATTTAAACATATTTGTTGACGGAAGAAAAAAAAAATCCTGTAATTGGGATGTAAAATAAAATTGAGTCGGGCCATTTCTAGGCAGTAGATCGGGAAAGAGAGCAACCAAATATTTTTATAAAAAATGGTCTTATAAGGCTAGTACATGTTCCATCACATACTTAATAATGCAAAATATTTGAATCTTTGGCACTATTTTAAAAAATGAACATAGGATTTTCGGGGGGTGGGGGGTGGGGGGGGGGGGGGTAGTCTCTCATTTTTTTGCGATGATAGACATAGCATATGCAATGCACCTTTCTTTGCAAACATTGTGCTTGCTTCTAAATTTCAAAGAAACAATTCAATATATTTTATCAACCTTCGTATGTTCAATGAGCGAGAGCTTACAACGTTGTCAACATAAGGAGACATGATGCGTTTTTATGTCCAAACATTACTCCATACAATGTATTGGTGATTGCAAACAATCAAGCTATTTATGTGAGGTGCCTGAAGGAAATCCTATGACTGCCTAATTTTTCTATCTAACTGCTAAACAAAATAGACATATGTACCAACTTTTCGAATGTAAGACATGTAATTACAATTTGTTTTTCATGCACCGCATATTGTTTAACATTTTCAAATTAAATGCTAAGCATCCTCCTTGCAGTGCCCCATTTCAAAATAACTTCTATCGCCACAGAAAAAAGACCCGACGTAAACACATATGTTTAGGACATTTTTTATCTTTTTTCTTGAGTTTTAAAGAAACCAACAAATTATCAAGACTTGTTCCATGAAAAATTAAATATAGTCATGGTAATAAACCCATCTATCCACAGCAGATATATGCACATGCCAACCACGTGCTCAGTGTAATAATATTAACGAGGAAACTCGAGCTGTAAACAGAACAGTTTTTCCCGATTTGCTGGAGTGGGGTTAAAATCGCGTTTTTTCATTAATCAGACGAAGCGATGCAACAAATAAAAGTAGTAAGTAATATTACCTAATGATTATAACTTAGTAATTTCTTGTCTTGATGTTATTATGGTCGCATTTATTCTAAAATCAATGTTATTCGAACTCTGTGTGACAGAGGAATGGCGGACGAAATAAACACATGGCCTCAGGAAGACACACATATGAAAAATCAAATTTTCAAGAATTATGGATAATGACAAGAAAAAAAGCGAAACAAATGGTTGTAGCCATATTATCAATGAATCAAATTAACACCATTTTCAATGCATTTTTCATCTCGTGAATGCTGTAGCTGCGCAGTTCTAACATGATTGATTTCCTCCTAATTAAAACAAAATAAACTTAATTATTTACTAATTTTGGTCTCTAACAGTAGGTAACTAGTGCATTAGCACTTTGAGTAACTTTGGGCTAGTTTAGACGAGTATTAAGCGCATTCTTGGTATTTCTTATTTCACACCAGACTGGATCCAATATGGCTTGTACATCCCCCTTAAATAAGTGTATACTGATACGCAATTTTTACTTTTTAATAATGAAAGTTAAGGTTTCTTTTTAGTATACAGTGAGATATGTCATTTTTAAAGCGTGCATAAAATCGAATTTTTGTGACATTCTAGTGTATATGAAGAAGAAAGGTGGACAAAAAACTAAAAATTAACACTGCACACTGAAACAAAATGTTACGAGAAAGTTCGAATTTCCTCGACAATACATTATATAGAAAAAATACAGTATCCTTGACCCAAGCGCCTATGAAAATTCCATATAGGCTACATTAACCCATTTACTCTAAATTATTCAAAATGCCGGGGGAAGGGGGGTTATAATAAATATATTATATTGGCCATGGTATACTTGTATTTCCGTTTTTATTAACTATTAAGCGCTTATAAAGCAAAATATAACAATGCAAAAATTATTGTAGCTGCAGAACTGTAGCTCTCCGAAAAAAAATTGACAGACCGGAGAGCTACAGTGCCACTGACCCATTGAAAAAACTGTATATTTATTGCGCACAAAAAAGTGCGCTGTTTCTCGATTTATTTTTCCATGTTTTTAAAACTGTCATCTCAAAGAAGGATATGGAGATAACGAACAGTATTCAATCTCAAAGTCCTTAAAACAATACAAAATTAGAGCAGAACAATCATCGAAAATTACGTCTGTTTATACTGCCATTTTGGTTTGAAAGATAATTCGGTCCGACGCGCTTCGTGCATATGTAAACTACGAAAGTAATTAGGTCTTTCCACCTTTCTGTGGAAAGACCTATTGATTTTCTTCTGTTTATTATTAGGTCTTTCCACCTTTCTGTGGAAAGACCTATTGATTTGCTTATGTTTATTATTATTCCTATTATTTTTCTTCCGCTGATTTTTTGTTTCGACATTTATCGAAAAGACTTTTTGTTCATCGTAAAGGTCATTAAAAGTTAGGAACAAATTTGACCCAACGCGTATGAACTATGACCGCTTTCAAAGTTATTGCCCCTTTCGCAAGAAATGCTTGTTATCGCTACTCCTCCAAAACCGTAATCCATAGAAGAATGAAACCTTCACCAATGCCTTCGACTACTTGAAGGGACTCTGGAATCTATTCATTGTGAAAGTATTCGGTGACCCCTTCAATGAGTTATAGCCCCTGAAAGTTTTTGAATTTTAAAAATAATTAAATATTTTCAAAACGACAAATCGTAGCGACATGGGACTAACTGCATTAGATTCATTGACCTTTGATCTTAAAATTCATGTAAAGGTCAAAGGTCAAGGTCATTCCAAAATTGAGAAATTAAGCTCTTTTTATATCTTATTTTGTCTTTTAACATATACAAACTGTCTTACCATCATTATTATGCACTTTTAAAACTATTTTAAAGATTTTCTTCGTATCCCTTAAAATTGACCCTATTAAAAGTTATTGCCCTTTGTGCGAAAAACCTTGTTATTGCTACTACTTCGAAACCGTAAACCGCAGAGACATAAAACCTTCACTAATGTTTTCGACTCCTTTAGAAGACTCTGGAATCTATTCATTGCGAAAATATTTGGTGACCCCTTCAATGAATTATTGCCCCTGAAAATCTTTGAATTGTACAAATAATTAAAAATTTTCAAAATGAGAAGTCGTAAAGACATGGGACTAACTGCATAAGATTCATTAACCTTTGCTCATAAAATTCATGTAAAGGTCAAAGGTCAAGGTCATTCCAAAATTGAGAAATTAAGCTCTTTTTACATCTTTTTTGTCTTTTAACATATACTTAATGTCTTTGCATCATTAATATGTACTCTTAAACCTATTTCAAAGATTTCATTCTTGTCCCTTAAAATTGACCCTATTAAAAGTTATTGCCCCTTTTGCGAAAAACCTTGTAATTGCTATTGCTCCGAAAAAGTAAATCGTAAAGACATGAAACCTTCACTTATGTCTTATGGGACTTTAGGCACAACTTTTATGTTCAAGTGAGAAAGGATCTGGTGACTCCTTGAATGAGTAACTGCCCTTTAATTCTTTTGTGCTTACCATGAAACCTTATAACTTTAAAACTATACGTCATAGAGACCTGAGGTTAATTACAATGTGACCCTTGACCTTTAACCTTGAAAATAACTTGAATGTCAAAGGTCAAGGTCACCTCCAAATTTTGAATTTTTTTCCTTTTTTTTTCTTCTTTTAAGCCATTCCTGGTTTCTTTTTGATGAAATTTAATTTTAAAGAGATAAATATTACATGAAATTGAAATTCAAAGAAGGTGGAAAGACCTCTTATTGTTCTGTGAACAATAAGTCTCCTAGTTATTAGGTCTTTCCACCTTTCTGTGGAAAGACCTCTTGAAATGCTTCTGTTTTTTATTTTATTTCTCACCTTATGTTTTGACACCGTAAGACTTATCGAAAAACTTTATAGTTCATGATACTGGATATTAAAAGTTATTCCGAAAAACGACCCCCTATGTTAGAACTTTGACCCCTTTCGAAGTTATTGCCCCTTTCGCAAGAAATGTCTGTTATCGCTACTTCTCCAAAACCGTAAACCGCAGAGATTCCAAACCTAAATTAATGTTTACGACTAATTTAGTAGACTCTCCAATCAAACATTGCGAAAGGATTCGTAAGCTCTTATAACAAATTATTGCCCCTGAATGTTTGCAATGTTCACAAATATCAAGAACTTTTCTAAAACGACAAGGCGTATAGATGTGGGACCAACTGCAAAAGATTCATTGACCTTTGACCTTAAAATCTAGGTCAAGGTCAAAGGTCAAGGTCATTCAAAATATGTAAAATTAAGCATTTTTAATAGCTCTTTTGTTCTTAACCAAATTCTAAACATCTTTGCATCTTCAATATGTACTCTTAAAACCATTTCAGAGATTTCATTCTTGTCCCCTAAGATTGACCCCTCTAAAAGTTAGTGCCCCCTTCAGTGTAAACCCTTGTTATCGCTACTCCTCCGAAACCGTAAACCGTAGAGGTACAAAACCTTCAACAATGTCTGCTACTAATTTAGAACACTTCTCATTCCATTAGTGCAAAAGAATTCGTAAACCATTTTAAGTAGTTATTGCCCCTGCTAGTTGATGATGTTTACGAAGAACTAAAAACTTCTTAACGACAAGTCGTAAAGACATGGGCCCAACTGCATGAGATCTTTTGACCTTTGACCTTGAAGAATAGGTCAAGGTCAAAGGTCAGGGTCATTGGAATACTAGAGAAATTGTCGATTAAGCTATTTTTAAAAAATCCAAATGACCTTGACCTTGATATTTGACCTTGACCTTTGACCTTGACCCCTAACTCAAAAAGTAATAAAGAAATATTCATTACCTTTATCTAGATTCATCTTCAAGTGTTAATCTCAAGTTTATCTTTCACTCTTTCTTTTTTTTATGGATGACCTTTGACCTTGATAAATGACCTTGACCTTTGACCCCCTATTGACCCAAAGGTCACAATCAAGCTTAAGGTCGTTGAGGTATTTGCAACCCTTACTCTTACAAATGCTTATAACCCCCCCCCCCCTTCCTTTCTTAAAAAAAAAAAATCAACAGCAGCATAGAAAAAATGTCTAAAAGTCTAACGATACGATATATCGACATAAGATTCGGAGTAAAAGCAAGAAGAGACCTTAAAGAAAGTGTCCTGAGAGTTTTAAGGTGAGTCTCTGAAATATAATGAAATACTAGTGAAAATCGGCAAAATCTGCATTTTTTTCTGTCTGAAATTTAGTTATTGCTGAGCATAAAAATTAATTAAAGCCCGTATTGGCTATTTCTGCAATTTTTGTTAATATCATTCGATTCTCCTGCTCTATTACGACATTTTAATGCCAAGTATTCTTGCGTTCTTTAGTGTATGGAATTTATTTCAATTTTATTTGGATTTAATATTAATTGAATGAATCTTGATTTCATTTGAAATTTGATTTTTTTTTTCTAGAATAACATAATCCCAAGAAATAGCGACTTTCAGCCTAGTAAAAAGAAATACACGTTTCTTCCCTGTGTTTCCCATCTAGAATTACATGTTTGGAATTTTATTTATGCTACTTACATTGAATTTCTTGCCTATTTCGGTAAGGAATGTTAAAACCCGAACCCGATTCTCTGTTCTCCTTTTCCATAAATACAAACTGCCTTGCATCTCTCGCTTATGTTTTTCACATGCTCTTAAATAATTTATCGCCATCCATTTCAAACATAAAACAACTCAAATCGGATATTTTCAAACATTTCTTTAATACATGTATAATGCACATATGATGCAGGTACACATGGGACATTTCACGACGTTTTCACTTACGCTTCCGTCTTGATGCGCAGATCAAATGCATGTTATTCATATTAATAGGTATATCATAATTTTAATCAGACCCTACCCCTTACATCTTAACTCGAAAACAATCTCATTCAAGCTCATATATACACCTAGGAGCGTGTTACAGTGTTTTTAACGTGCTCTCTTTTCGTAGTCAATGAATCCGTGGTTATCCCCGAGTCGACTCGTCTGTTTACGGTATATTTATAACAACTGCGAGCCCGATCTAAAATCCTAGTACAGAAATGAGAATTTTGCTGTTTTATTTATTTTCTTGCTTTTTTTCTACTTTTTTCAGCCCAAATGATATTGAAACACTTAAAAAGGTGGAAAGACGTCTTATTGTTCTCTGAACAATTAGTTTACTAGTTATTTTTATTTTTTTTATTATTTTTCCGCCGCATGTTTTTTTGTTTGAAGATATATCGAAAAGATTTATAGTCCATAAGAATGTACTCCTTAAAAGATTATTGCAGTTCACCCTGCGTAATGGAACCTTGACCCCTTTCGAAGTTATTGCCCCTTTTGCAAGAAATGCTTGTTATTGCTACTCCTCAGAAACCGTAAACCGCAGAGGTATGAAACCTTCACCAATGTCTTCGACTAATTAAGGGGACTCTTCAATCTATTCATTGCGAAAGCATTCGCTGACCCCTTCAATGAGTTATTGCCCCTGAAACTTTTTGAATTTAACAAATAATTAAAAATTTTAAAAACGAGAAGTCATAGAGACATGGGACCAACTGCATAAGATTCATTGACCTTTGACCTTATAATTCTTGTAAAGGTCAAAGGTCAAGGTCATTCCAAAATTGAGAAATTAAGCTCTTTTTGTATCTCTTTTGTCTTTTAACATATACTTAATGTCTATGCATCATTAATATGTACTCTTAAAACTGTTTCAAAGATTTCATTCTTGTCCCCTAAGATTAAACCTTTTAAAAGTTATTGCCCCTTGTGTGAAAAACTTTGTTATCGCTACTACTCCGAAACTGTAGACCGTAGAGACACCAAACCTTCACTAATGTCTTAATGGTCTTAAGGCCTAACTTCTCTGTATAAATGCAAAAGGATCTGATGACCCCTTATATGAATTATTGCCCTTTAACGTCTAAGTACTTATTATTAAACCTTATAACTTAAAAACTATAAGAGGTAGAAGTATGGGGTCAACTGCATTGTGACCCTTGACCTTTGACCTTGAAATTTTTTCAAGGTCAAAGGTCAAGGTCATTCCGAATTTTTTTCAAATTTTTTTCAAATTGTTTTTTCTATCTTTTAAGCCACTTTTGTTTTTGTTTTTGTTCATGGAATATAATTTAAAAGAGTTAGATATAAAACAAAATTTAAAAAAAATGAAAGAAGGTGGAAAGACCTCTTATTGTTCTGTGAACAATAAGTCTCCTAGTTCTTTTTTATTAGGTCTTTCCACCTTTCTGTGGAAAGACCTCTTGAAATGCTTCTGTTTCTTTTTTATTTTATTTCTCCCCTTAGCTTTTGAGACCGTAAGACTAATCGAAAAACTTTTTAGTTCATGATACTGGATATATAAAGTTATTCCGAAAAACGACCCCGTATATTTAAACTTCGACTCCTTACGCAGTTATTGGCCCTTTCACCATTAAGCTTGTTATCGCTACTCCTCAGAAACCGTAAACCGTAGAGATACAAAACCTTCACTATTGTCTTGAACTAAATTAGGAGACTTCTCAATCTATTCATTGCGAAAGTTTTCTTTGACCCCTTCAATGAGTAATTGCCCCTGAAAGTTTATAAATTTTACAAAAAATTAAAAATTTTCAAAACAAAAAGTCGTAGAGACATGAAACCAACTGCATAATATTCAATGACCTTTTGTCTTTAAATTCATTTCAAGGTCAAAGGTCAAGGTCATTTCAAATAGGAGAAATAAATTTCTCTTAATAGCTCTTATGTCCTTAAACATAAACGATCTATCTTACGTATTTAATATGTACTTTTGAAACTCTTTAGAAGATATTAATCTTGGCCCCTAAGATTGACCCTTTTAAAAGTTGTTGCCCCTTGTGCTAAAAACCCTTGTTATCGCTACTCCTCTGAAACCGTAAACCGTAGAGGTATGAAACCTTTACGAATGTCTTTGACTAATTAAGGGGACTCTTCAATCTATTCATTGCGAAAGTATTCGGTGACCCCTTCAATGAGTTATTGCCCCTGAAACTTTTTGAATATTACAAATAATTAAAAATTTTCAAAATGACAAGTCGTAGAGACATGGGACCAACTGCATAAGATTAATTGATCTTTGACCCTCAATTAATGTAAAGGTCAAAGGTCAAGGTCATTCCAAAAATGGAAAATTTAGCTCTTTTTATATCTCTGTTGTCTTTCAACATATACTTAATGTCTATGCATCATTACTATGTACTCTTAAAACTATCTTAAAGATTTCATTCTTGTCCCCTAAAATTAACCCTTTTAAAAGTTATTGCCCCTTGTGCTAAAAACCTTGTTATCGCTACTCCTCCGAAACCATAGACTGTAGAGACACCAAACCTTCACTAATGCCTTAAGGGTCTTAAGGCATAACTTCACTATATAAGTGCAAAAGCATCTGATGAACCCTTATATGAGTTATTGCCCTTTAACGTCTTTGTACTTCCTATTTAACCTTATTACTTGAAAACTATAAGTCGTAGAAGCATGGGGTCAAGTGCATTGTGACCCTTGACCTTCGACCTTGAATATTTTTTCAAGGTCAAAGGTCAAGGTCATTTCAAATTTTTTTTTATTTTTAATTTTTACTATCCTTTAAGACAATTTTGGTTTCTTATTCATGGAATTAAATTTTAAAACAAAATTGAAATTCAAAGAAGGTGGAAAGACCTCTTATTGTTCTTTGAACAATAAGTCTCCTAGTTATTATTAGGTCTTTCCACCTTTCTGTGGAAAGACCTATTGATTTCCTTCTGTTTCTTCTTTTCCATTATTATTATTTTTCCGCCGTGTGATTTTTAGTTTCAAGATATATCGAAAAGATTTATAGTCCATAAGAATTTTCTTCGTAAAAGATTATTGCAGTTGACCCTGCGTAAATGAACCTTGATCCCTTTCGGAGTTACGACCCCTTTTGCAAGAAATGCTTGTTATCGCTACTCCTCAGAAACCGTAAACCGCAGAGGTATGAAACCTTCACCAATGTCTTCGACTAATTAAGGGGACTCTTCAATCTTTTCATTGCAAAAGCATTTGCTGACCCCTTCAATGAGTTATTGCCCCTGAAACTTTTTAAATTTTACAAATAATTAAAAATTTTCAAAACGAGAAGTCGTAGAGACATGGGACCAACTGCATAAGATTCATTGACCTTTGACCTTATAATTCTTGTAAAAGTCAAAGGTCAAGGTCATTCCAAAAATGAGAAAATTAGCTCTTTTTGTATCTCTTTTGTCTTTCAACATATACTTAATGTCTATGCATCATTAAAATGTACTCTTAAAACTGTTTCAAAGATTTCATTCTTGTCCCCTAACATGAACCCATTTAAAAGTTATTGCCCCTTGTGCTAAATATCCTTGTTATCGCTACTCCTCTGAAACCGTAAACTGTAAAGGTATGAAACCTTCACCAATGGTTTTGCCTAATTATGGGGAATCTTCAATCTATTCATTGCAATAGCATTTGATAACCCCTTCAATGAGTTATTGCCCCTGAAACTTTTTGAATATTACAAATAATTCAAAAAATTTTAAAAACGACAGGTCGTAGAGACATGGGACCAAATGCATAAGATTCATTGACCTTTGACCTTCAAATTCATGAAAAAGTCATAGGTCAAGGTCATTCCAAAAATGGAAAATTTAGCTCTTTTTATATCTCTTTTGTCTTTTAACATATACTTAATGTCTATGCATCATTAATATGTACTCTTTAAACTGTTTCAAAGATTTCAGTCTTGTCCCCTAATATTAACCCTTTTAAAAGTAATTGCCCCTTGTGCGAAAAACCTTGTTATCGCTACTCCTCGGAAACCGTAGACTGTAGAAACACCAATTCTTCACTAATGTGTTAAGGGTCTTTAGGCCTAACTTCACTGTATAAATGCGAAAGGATCTGATGACCCCTTATATGAGTTATTGCCCTTTAAGTTCTTTGTACTTACTATTAAACCTTATAACTTGAAAACTATAAGTCATAGAAGCATGGGGGCAACTGCATTGTGACCCTTGACCTTTGACCTTGAATATTTTTTCAAGGTCAAAGGTCAAGGTCATTCTTTTTTTTCAATTTTCATTTTTTCTACACTTTAAGAAAGTTCTGGTTTCTTTTTCATGGAATTTAATTTTTAGGAGTCAGGTATAAAACAAATTTAAAATTCAAAGAAGGTGGAAAGACCTCTTATTGTTCTGTGAACAATAAGTCTCCTAGTTATTATTATTCTTCTTCCGCTGATTTTTTGTTTCGACATTTATCGAAAAGACTTTTTGTTCATCGTAAAGGTCATTAAAAGTTATGAACAAATTTGACCCAACGCGTATGAACTATGTCCGCTTTCGAAGTTATTGCCCCTTTCGAAAGAAATGCTTGTTATCGCTACTCCTTTGAAACCGTAAACCGTAGAAATATGAAACCTTCACTAAAGTCTTCGACTCATTGAGAGGACTCTGGGATCTATTCATTGCGAAAGTATTCGGTGACTCCTTCAATGAGTTATTGCCCCTGAACCTTTTTCAATTTTACAAATAATTAAAAATTTTTGAAACGAGAAGTGATAGAGACATGGGACCAACTGCATAAGATTCATTGAGCTTTGAGCTTAAAATTCATGTAAAGGTCAAAGGTCAAGGTCATTCCAAAATTGAGAAATTAAGCTCTTTTTATAGCTTTTTTGTCTCTTAACATATACAAACTGTCTTAGCATCATTAATATGTACTCTTAAAACTATTTTAAAGATTCAATTCATATTCCGTAAGATTGACCCTATTAAAAGTTATTGCCCCTTTCGCAAGAAATGCTTGTTATCGCTACTCCTTTGAAACCGTAAACCGTAGAAATATGAAACCTTCACTAAAGTCTTCGACTCATTGAGAGGACTCTGGAATCTATTCATTGCGAAAGTATTCGGTGACTCCTTCAATGAGTTATTGCCCCTGAAACTTTTTCAATTTTACAAATAATTAAAAATTTTTGAAACGAGAAGTGATAGAGACATGGGACCAACTGCATAAGATTCATTGAGCTTTGAGCTTAAAATTCATGTAAAGGTCAAAGGTCAAGGTCATTCCAAAATTGAGAAATTAAGCTCTTTTTATATCTTTTTTGTCTCTTAACATATACAAACTGTCTTAGCATCATTAATATGTACTCTTAAAACTATTTGAAAGATTCAATTCATATTCCGTAAGATTGACCCTATTAAAAGTTATTGCCCCTTTCGCAAGAAATGCTTGTTATCGCTACTCCTTCGAAACCGTAAACCGTAGAAATATGAAACCTTCACTAAATTCTTCGACTCATTGAGAGGACTCTGGAATCTATTCATTGCGAAAGTATCCGGTGACTCCTTCAATGAGTTATTGCCCCTGAAACTTTTTGAATTTTACAAATACTTAAAAATTTTCAAAACGAGAAGTGATAGAGACATGGGACCAACTGCATAAGATTCATTGAGCTTTGAGCTTGAAATTCATGTAAAGGTCAAAGGTCAAGGTCATTCCAAAATTGAGAAATTAATTTCTTTTTATATCTTTTTTGTCTCTTAACATATACAAACTGTCTGAGCATCATTAATATGTACTCTTAAAACTATCTTAAGGATTCAATTCGTATTCCGTAACATTGACCCTATTAAAAGTTATCGCCCTTTGTGCGGAAAACCTTGTTATCGCTACTACTGCGAAACCATAAACCGTACAAATATGAAACCTTCACTAAAGTCTTCGACTAATTGAGAGGATTCTGGAATCTATTCATTGCGAAAGTCTTCGGTGACTTCTTCAATGAGTTATTGCCCCTGAAACTTTTTGAATTTTAGAAATAATTAAAAATTTTCAAAACGAGAAGTGATAGTGACATGGGACCAACTGCATAAGATTCATTGACCTTTGAGCATAAAATTCATGTAAAGGTCAAAGGTCAAGGTCATTCCAAAACTGAGAAATTTAGCTCTTTTTATATCTCTTTTGTCTTTCAACATATGCATAATGTCTATGCATCATTAATATGTACTTTTAAAACTGTGTCTTAGATTTTATTCTCGTCCCTTAAGATTGACCCTATTAAAAATTATTGTCCCTTGTACGAAAAACATTTTTATTGCTATTGCTCCAAAACCGTAAACCGCAAAGACACGAAACCTTCTCTAATGTCTTATGGGAATTTAGGCAAAACTTTTACGTTCAAGTGCAAAAGGATCTGGTGACTCCTTGAATGAGTTACTGCCCTTAAATGCTTTTGTGCTTAATATTAAACCTTATAACTTGAAAACTATAAGTCATAGAGACATGGGGTTAATTACAATGTGACCCTTGACCTTTGACCTTGAATTTGACTTGAAGGTCAAAGGTCAAGGTCACCTAAAAAAAATTTTCATTTTCATTTTTTTTTCTTCTTTTAAGCCATTCCTGGTTTCTTTTTAATGAAATTTAATTTTAAATAGATAAATATTAAATGAAATTGAAATTCAAAAGGTGGAAAGACCTCTTATTGTTCTGTGAACAATAAGTCTCCTAGTTTATAGAGGAGTAAGGACTTTATTGAAATCTAACTTTTTTGCAAATGAGGTAAGAATTTGGAAGAATGAATCTAGAACCGAGCGCACTTTTTGTGCGCAATAAATATACAGTTTTTTTTCATTGGGTGGCACTGTAGCTCTCCGGTCTATCAATATATATATTTTTCGGCAAGCTACAGTTCTGCAGCTATAATCATTGTAAAAAATATATCCACTTGTAACTCTCAGGTTACAGAATAGACGTCCCTAACAATATGTTAGACATTATGTGGCAAAAAATAAAAGTGAAGTCTTTAGCTTGTTTAGATTCCAGATATCACTTTCACAATTACTTGAAACATTTGAATGCATATAAGTGAATCTGAAGAATCCATTACTGAAATACTTCGAATAACGAACAGTACCGGCCAGACGCAACCTGACAGAAAGCAGTCCCAGAGCACTGCTTTCTGGGACTGCTTTCTGTCAGGTTGGGTCCGGTCAGTACTGTAATTGCAAATTTAAGCCCCCCCCCCCTCCCCCCCCCCCCAAATGGGCATTCGGCTCGTCTTACATGTACCCCCTCCCAGGATTTAAAAAAAATCTTTTTCTCAAAAACCAATGGTCAAGATCAGCTGAAACTTACGAGAAAGTATCCTGGGGTGGTGTAGATTCTACATTTTCCAAATTATGAACCTTAATAGGGCAGGGTCATAATAGATACAATGTATTACAAAGGGAAATCTGGTAAAGAATATCATGACCAAAGTTACTCAGGTGAACGATGTGGCCTATGGGCCTCTTGTTATTTCATTTATAAAGTAATTTTGATTATTTTGTTGTCGTTTAAGACGATTAACCATGCAGTCCACTCTTCTCTTTTTACAACAGGTGCCCCTACAGATTCACAAAGTCCTACATCGTCTCAAGCCATGGTTTGGAGTCCACTCTCTCCTAGACGGCCAGAATGGGAGATGATCGTACATTTTGGCCGTAGATTGCGACGATGTGTAGCCTATGGACATCGTCTTGT
>NW_026926294.1:0-27583 GCF_032062105.1 Saccostrea cuccullata
GTACTTTACGTTTTCAAAGTTTTGGAATAAAAATGATGATCGCTTCCCCAAGTGGTGATTTTGATGCCAATGATTGCTTTACCAATAGGTATAACAACCAGTGTTCAACATCAAGAATAAAGAAGGTTGTTGCAATTCTTTTTTGTTTTTGAAAATCATGGTCCGTATAATGCACTAACAATATTAAGAAGTCAGACAAAATGATTAATTGATTACTATATCGATGATATATTAATTTAAGGTCAAGATCCAGTAAATAACTTGAGACTTCCTTTTTGGTGCTAGATCCATTATGACGTCATAATCAATTTCAACTTTCTTTTTCCCGTACTTTACGGCTATAGCAGAATTATGCAGAAAATAGGGTATTTTCATGACATTCAATTTGAAATCAAATGAAAAGTAAACCGGATACCTACTGTAAAAGTGGTTATTTACGCGTGGGGAAAATTTACACTACTTACGGGGTAAGCTAAGAACCGCGTTAAATACGCCCACGCGTATGGTCACAAAATTTCGAACTTCTGGAATAGTTCTAGATAATTATTTATACTGTTAGACCGGTTGAACCAGTTGTATATTAATCGTGGTATTGAACACACGTTACTAGATAAATATATCACAAACAGTGATGAAAACGTAACTGTTTATTTTTTAATTGTGAGATGAAAAAGGCATCTTCATATTAACTTTAAAATACATATTTCAAAGCAACGCCTCGCAATTGAATCTTGAAAACATCGATACTCATTTTCATTTCTTTTGTATATTCGTGTATATGTCTTTCTTAATTTCAATTAATAAGTCCAAAATGTTACATACACTCACGGTCACAACAAACATACCTATCAAATTGATTGTCAACAATCGACGCACAGATACACATGTATCCCACTTTGAAGTTTCGGCTTTCATAAATAATTACACAAAGCGTACAACAGTTTTTCATACTTCACCCCATTTCTCTGTGCACATTGGCACTGTATTTGCCAATCCAACACTATAAATTCTTATTGATTTGTTTAGATTGTTTGTAATTATTTTCAATTTTTTTCTTATTATTTTCAAAGGAAACAACTCGATCTTAGTAAAGATGGCTGCGTAAATTTTTCTCGGTTACTCTTGCGACCGCGTATATTACACCCACGCGTAATGTTTGATGGTCACAAACGCGTACTTAACAACCAGTGTAAATAACCACTTTTACAGTATATTAAATTTGATATTGATTTAAAGAGGAGACCATGAACATACTAATTACCGTTTTCAGAGAAACTGTAGGCAATCTGGATACATTTACTTTGTCGAATATGAGAAAAAATCCAATATTCATGGCTGGTTTTCTTAATTTTTCATTGAAAATATCAGTTTAAAATACAGTTTTACATCTTGTTTACTTACATATTATGCCCCGAAACACCTTATCTGACCAAGTTAATGTTGTAAAACATAAATAAAGGAATTTATTTCTCAAGTTTGATAAATCTGTAGGCACCTTTCATTTACTAGATCATGACCTTAAGTTTCATTAGAAACAAGATACAAGAAATATTTTGTTTTACCGAATTTACCTAATCTTAGTTTCAGTTCTAAAGAGTTTCTCAGCGGTAAAGCATACTAAATGTAATTGAAAAGGATTGCAATCACATAAGAATCAAAAATATTACATGTCCTTTTACTTAGTTATCAATTAAATTACAATTATGATGAATTATTAATTACACTCATTCCTTTTGGATAACAATATGTTTCTTTTCATTCTTTCAATAAAGCAATGAATCAAAGCAGCCGAGTTTACAACGTTCATGATAGTTATATATCATTAATATACAGGTTATTATCTATCAATTACTGAGTATAACAGGTTGGGGGGAAACGTAAATTCCGCTATAATAGTGGTATTTCACTATTATAGTGAAATTACGCTGTATTTCCCGTCGTGGATACCCTCAATTTCACCCCATACCATGCAAGGCGTTTGAACCGCACGTCATGTTGGGTATTACAATGAACAAAAACTGTCATGCTTGCATGTTTTGAATTTTAATAAATTTTCTACCGTTGCGTTTGAAATTGCGAGCACTCTTTTTTTAACGGAAGTTGCATTTTTAACATAGCAACCGATGATTGAGGGGACATATAAGCCTGTTTGAATCTCAATTATTGCTCTTAATGTGCACAAATTAATGTTTGTTACAATTGTTAACTTAAACTGGAAAGGGTTTATGGAATTGAACAAGAAAAAGATTATTTCTGTCTGCATGGTTACGGGTATGGAGGCTCGTTATGGTAAACGGAAAGACCCATTTTTACCGACCGCTGCTTCAGCCGATCTTTTTGTACATGGTTGTTAAATAGTGAACATGGGAAATGAGAAGTTATTTTTGTAAAAGTTCAGTATAATAATTCTTCATTGATAACATGTAGAAAGTCATCAGTCAAATTTAAAATATTATTGTAATAATGTTTCAATTTTATTGTCATTTCTCATCAAGTTAATTGAAAATTTTTGAATAAATACTCGTAAAAAGAGTTTACAAAAGGTATTACATATATATAAAAGGAAATTTTGATTTTCCGGTCGCATCATAATGACGTGGTATATAAAGTGCATAAAGTGGTTAATAAAAAATCAAAAACTCTTCAATTCGTAAGAATTGTTTTGAATATGTTATGCTGCCAATGATACAAGCATAATTCCGTTTCCACATTTTGCACAGTGCCTTGCAGCATAGCCTATTTTGCAGAAAACATAGGAATTATCACGTGCATGATCAAGATCGAGGGTGTACGTGGTTCAGTCATTTTTATTTCAGACTGTCTTCAAAGCAATACAAATATTTTTTTTTTACATAAGTACGGATATACATATTTTAATGCATTTGCTCATCAGATATATATTCATCGATGTAAGTCCATAGGAGTCTGAAGCAAATTGAAAGGGTGGCTAATTGAAAGTGCAGGGGGGGTTAAACCAACAAAAAAGATAAACCCCAATTTTCAATACAAAGAAAATGTCTATCCTTGCAAGAAAGTTGGGGGGGGGGGGCTAGGCGCCCCTAGCACCCCCCGGTTCTGACGCCTATGAAGTCTATGATGAAAGAATTGATTGTAAATGAAAATATACGCTTCTCAAGATTCTAGTTCAGCTTTAAATATCTTGCACTTCCATTGCATGGATATACTTTCAGAATTGTGAAAGTACTGTTTCAAATGCTAAATTGTTTGCGGCTGATTTGATGTTTTACATCAATTTTTAATTGTGTAAAATATGAATTGAGTCGAAGATATTTTAGACACTGCTTATGCTGAGCAGTGATGATTTGTTATTTGAAGTTTCCTTGTAGTTTAAACAATAATACAATGGCATAAATCTTAAAGTCTGAAAAATTAATACTTTTAGTGTGATTTTTTGCTATATACTTTCATTTCACATGAATATAATTAGATATGAATATTTTTTTAAAAAACAAGAAAAAAACTATAGCTATTTCTCTCAAAGAAGTATATAGGGTAAGAGCCATTTAAGGCCCCCACTCAGAAAAAGTTTATCTTTACTATGGAGAGGGATAAGGCAAGGATGTTACTAAAAATATATAATTTAATTTGATCAGGCGTTCCGTTGCCATGGAAACCGTCGTCAAAATCATACACCTTCAGACCTCTAAATCTGGCATCTACTGCCATCTATTGTCATTTAACCAATCTTTAAATTTGATACCAACTATTAATTTAATGATAGTATGCATACTTAAAGATATGTGAAAGTGACTAATTTACCAAGAAAATATATTTTAAATTTAATAGGTATTCCGTTACCATGGAAACTGTATTCAAACTTATTCCATTATATCTGAAATTTTGGCTTTATTGACAATTAAGAGATCTGTTATTTTGGTAGCATCTATTAAATCTTCCATAAATATTTATATTTTGGATACCCTAAGATGATTTTGTACTTAGAACTATATTAAATTGATAGGCAAGTCCGTTGCCATAGCAACGATTTTGTACAAACTTATTCCTTAGATCAGTTTTTGTTGTTGTTTACCAATCAAAAGCAATCGTTAATTTTTTTATATAATTTATTCCGATTTTTTTTTGTTAAACTTTATATTTTTAGGAATAAAGAAAACAAGATATGTTTGTTAAACTCTCTGCGCCCGGCGGCAAGAAATTTCGAAAAAGCTATTTTTAGCATATAGGTTACAGTCAAGGTCACAAGTTCTTTGACCTTGATGTCATTTGAAAGCACTTAACTAGTGAAGTGTGCATACCAAATATAAAGTCTATCTCCGATGGTTCAAAAGTTCGAAAAATTTTTTTTTTTGCATATATGTCACAGCCAAGGTAACAAGGTCATTGACCTTGGTGTCAGTTGAAAGTGTTTGATTAGTGGAGTATGTTTTCCAAATATGAAGTCTCTATCTCGAACGGTTCAAAAGTTATGGCGAAGGTTAAGGTTGACAACAGACAGACAAACAGACAAACAAACAGATAAACAGACAAACAGACAGACAGGACAAAAACAATATGCACCCCAAATAAATTTGGGCGCATAAATATCTAACATTTTAACAAAAACTTGGTATTGAGGGACGTGGTTGTTGACAGGAATCAACTTGTCTCTCTTACAATAAGTCTGTCCGTAAATGCAGTCCTTTCCGATAATAACTTTGTAACTAAGAAAAATTAAAAGTTTATATTCTAGTACATGTATACATATGATTTATGATTTGATTAAATCTCTAATTCAAAGTCTTGTCAAAAATTGTTATATGAATACCATAATCATTTATAAAATTCAAATCACTGGCAGATAAAAATATGAAAAATGCTAAGTATTAATTGGATTTGATAAATTATCATTTTACGGAGGAATTTATTAAAAAACAACATCTGTATTATTCAGCATAATTATACAATATGAACATTAAAATTTTGCATCACATGATCATATTTGAAATGCAAAAATAAGTAGTGAAACGACATATTGACTTATATTTTTTTGTATTTATAAATTTTTAATTTATGATTCTATAGCCAAAGTTCGCCCGCGTGGTGCAGTAGTTAAAGCATCTTTCTATAGTTTCGCGAAGTAAGGAGTCAATCCTTACGTCGAGGGATAGAATCCCACCAAGGGACGTGGCGACCGGTCCTTCGTTTAAACTGAGGTCCCGTGTGTAGTAGGAGATGGCACGAAAAAGATCTCTCGCTGGTCAATTACCCAAACTCGGTCATCGTTTCCTTGTGATCCACACCTGTACATTCACACATCAACAGATTAATGTCGATCCCGATAAAATATATTCTTTAATCACAAATATGTTTCAAAAATAGATATGTCTCGAACTTTATGTCGAAAATATACATGAAGCAATCGATAGATGATGCTACCTTCGAAATAAAAAAAATTCAACACATGTCAACAACGTCGTCGTCTTTCTCCGTACATGCTTGTGACGTCACGCGAGTCAGAAAGTGCTATTTTTCTCAAGGTTTTTTTAAATTTTTTAAGTGTGTGCGACTTTATGAACAAGATTAATTTTTTGAATGAAGACTTTCTTTGAAAATATCTTTTACGTGTGTAAATATCTTTCTTGTTCAAGGCGTCGCACATACCTAAAATCGCCGATAACGATGCTAAAAATGCCACTTTTAGGCTTTTTCTTGTAAACTTAGTCACTTTAAGCCTTTAATTCTCTGCATATTACTTAAATCAACATATCAATTTAACCATAAAAGAAAAGTATAAATTCTAATCTTTCAAAAAATATCAATTTCATTGAGGTTTATTGGCGTTTAAATTGTAACAAAAACGGGGGCCAAACTATAATAGAAACCCTATATAGTTCATTTAAAGTTAAATCATTTTTGCCTGAGTGCATAACCATAAAATGTTAAATAAGATACATTTGTGCGGAGCTAAAAGATTGTTGAATCATAATTATTTTAACATGTGTTAAAATAAGGTTACAGACACTCTTGTAAAATATTACCGACACCGAAATAAATTAAGTCTTTTTTTTCTGAAATAAACAATTAACCAGCCGATATTGAAAATTTAAATATTTTCTGGGATCGTTTACATATGTAATTTTTGGATTATTTATCATAAATTGATTTTGTTAAGAGAAAAGATATCAAGTTTATCAATACACTCTTTTTCATGTTTGCCATGTAATGGGTTTTTCCGTTTAACATAACGAGCCTCCATACCCGTAACCATGCAGACAGAAATAATCTTTTTCTTGTTTAATTCAATAAACCCTTTCCAGTTTAAGTTGACAATTGTAACAAATATTAATTTGTGTACATTAATGAGCAATAATTGAGATTCAAACAGGCTTATATATCCCCGCAATCATCGGTTGCCATGTTAAAAATGCAACTTCCGTTAAAAAAAGAGTGCTCGCAATTTCAAACGCAACGGTAGAAAATTTATTAAAATTCAAAACATGCAAGCATGACAGTTTTTATTCATTGTAATACCCACCAGGATGTGCGGTTCAAACGCCTTGCATGGTATGGGGTGAAATTGAGGGTATCCACGACGGGAAATATAGCGTAATTTCACTATAATAGTGAAATACCACTATTATAGCGGAATTTACGTTTCCCCCCAACCTGTATAATACATGGATCGGGTTAAGATATATTTTTCTTCTTTTTTTTTTCAAATTCTCTTCTAAAAATGTGTTAAGATTGTATTAGCTCTCTCTCTCTCTCTCTCTCTCTCTCTCTCTCTCTCTCTCTCTCTCTCTCTCTCTCTCTCTCTCTGCATTTAAGGTAAGGTTTGCGTTTACAGGGAGATAACTCTTGTGAATCACCAAAGCGTTTGAAATAGGCGAATTTAAACCAGCGATGCTAAGCATCTCGGTAACGAATTTCCTCTGTCATACTTGATGTGTGTTGTCACTTATTGTTATGACTAAAAACAAAGGACGTTTTCAGGAGAAAGTCCTATAACATATCAAAGCATAGGAATCTTGGAAGCCTTAGAGATTAGCGTGATGCATGTGGATGAACCAATAAAGGAGGACTTGTTTATTTTCGATACGGAACGTGGCAAGTTGCACGGCCATTCCGATCAGAAGAAAGTCATTGACGCATTGTGCTGTTGTGTGTTTCTCGCTTCAACGCTACACTAAAATTTTAAGTGAGAATGGGAAAGAAAAAAGAAAAGACCTGAGAGTATCCTGTAAAGTATTATGCTATATGCAGTCCGAACAGGGAAGAAAAGTCAAGGTGCATTTGACCATGTCCAATGATGATGTTGACAGTTTGATTGTTAATAGTATTTTTATCAGGTAATTATTTAACTAATCATTTTACTGAAAGTTATGAATGATCTACTGACTACGGATTTAAAAACGATGAATAAACGGTACAAGGATGTCAGAATGTGATTAATATCCCAACATTGCCAAAAAATAAAAATGCATTTATTCAAGAAATTATGAAAATAAAATCCTTGCTTTTTAGGCCTAATATTTGTAACATTATTGGAACAGGTATTCAATTGTTCAAGTTACCTTTTTAAATGAGGTATGATTTTAATTAATATCTCATTTTCTAATTAATAAAAAAGAGATACAGATTGTGCATGACAAGAACATTAATTTTCTTGATCAAGTATTTGCATTTCACTAATTCAATCTGTAAATTTTACAATGATTTCATATTGATTCTTCATTGATTATATTGCAAATTTATTCATTTCATTGAGTTAAATGAAACTCAGTGCAATTCCTTGCTCTGTTTGTCTATCTTTGAATTTGTTTTCAGTAAAATAAATGTATACATCATAGGTATTAATTGAAGGTTGCTTTTGTCTATACTTACATGTAACAAGTTTCTTAAAAGGGTTTGTAAAATTGCAAGGAAATTAATACATGAACATTTAAGATTAATATTTTTTCTTCATTAAATTTTGTTCTTACCAGGACCTAATAAGCTCAAATAAGTATTTCTGAAAACTGATGAGTTTTGTACATAAAGCTGCAGTGAACATGTATAATTATATCTACTGTAACAGTTTAAAACATGACACTTGGAAATTGTAAGGTTGTTAATTTAGTAGGAATGATAAGACCAGTTTAGTAATCTACTAAAATTAAAATCTTTCACAAATTTATGTAGTTTATTTTAAAATTGTTTACATTTATAATCTTTTAATTTTTTTTCTGTATTTTGATTTTAAAAAGGAAAAAAAAATTGTTATATTTCAATTATTATTTCATGGATATCAAGGAGATATATCTATCACTGTAGCATTGTTTCTTTTTCCCTGTTCTTGACAAATATTTACAGTGTTATGTCATTTTGCAGAATTTGCCTTTTCTCTGAAATCAGAAGTACTCTGTATATTCATTAAAGTATGAATTGATGTCACTTAGAATTCATTTTTTTTTTGTTCTGTCTGATATTTCAATTTAGATTCTCAGACTACTAATCCAATGACTGAGCTAATGTCCATGAAGTGTAGAAGTAGGCCATCTTTAAAAAATGTTTGGTTGTCGGCCTCTCCAGACTGACTGACTAAAATGACCAGACTGAAAACTTTTTTTCAATGCAGGGCCGTATTTTTTTTAATTCCTCTTATCCCCCTTGAAAAAATGTTGTTGAAGATTAATTTTCTCACTTTCCAACCCAATAATTTTACCCTGAGTCAAGAGAGGGCAAACAAACATTACATTAAAGATAGTATTTCTACTCTTCGAAGTAAAGAAATCATTCAATTATAAAAACAGCAGCTTCGTGGATGCAATGCTTACAACATTTCACTCAAAAAATGGCATACATGTATAATGACAGTCACCAGCCATAACTGAATAAAGATATTTTGCTACAAAGATGTCTAGAAGTTACTACATGTTGGAATAACTAAATCAGCATGAGGTCAAATTCATAGGCTTTTAATTGGTTTAGTTGCAACATGGTCTGAAGTATGTTTATATACATATACATGTACTTCAAAGGTGTTGCAGTATAATTCATGGACAATTTCATCAGAATATTCAGATGTGAAGATTGCCATAAATACTAGAATTCTTCCATGGAATAAATTTTTAGACCATCATGTAGCACAGGAGGAGTTTTATTTTGAATATTTTTGGCCAATTTATGCCTAAAAACAATATCAAAAATAACATTTAGTCTTTAACATTCACCATGACAAGGTGATATCAATTTTGTCTTTAAAAGTGTAGAAAAAGCCTGATTTTTATGTTCCGAACCCATAATATAGCCCCTGTTTCCATGGAAATAATATTGGGGACATGCATATTTTTTTAGTTCAAATTAATGAAAATGAACAAATTAATAACTTCATGGATTTTGATGGAATCGGTAGATATGTAAAACGTTGATTTTTTATATTTTTGTTGCCATGGCAACGGTTTCACTTTATCAAGGAAAATTGAAAAATCTTCTTTTTTACCAAAATTTTCACATTTTTGATAACGGAAAATTAAAAGTTTAAATAATAGAAGCATGAATTATACTTATTCAGGTCATTTTAATTATAAAAGTTTGATAATTTATAAAATAAATTAATTTTTGAATGAAAATAATATTCGAGATGAAATATGAAATACGTTAAATTTGGCGTCTTTTACTAAAAAAATGGGACGGGCAATATCTTTGAAAATCATATCAAATGATGAAGCTAATCTCCCTGAATAAATTGATATATAGCATGTGTGCATATTAAAAAAAAATTAAGTTGGAGGGAGACGCAAACCTTACCTTAAAGCAGCCGAATTTACTCCGTTTAGAAATTTTAAATATCATTTATATTTGTTTTTTCACAGAATATCAAAGGTTGAAATTTTTCCTCTTCAAATCAAACCAAGCAATCAAACAGTATAAAGTCCAATCTGATTTTACTTTTCACTTTCTACCAAAACTATCTAATGATTCCATAATTTGTCTTGCAATCACTTATTTGCCTGATGGACTACAACACAGGAAAGAAATCATGCTTTTACTTCCTTTGATATTAATATTCTTTACTTAAGTTTTTCTTTTAGATCTATATATTGTTTTATATGCTATCGTTTAGCATTTGCATGTCCTTTATATTGGCTTATCTTAAGGTAGATTACGTTTTTAATATATATTTGCATAATAGTTAATTTGATGTCATGTTTTCGGAAATCTCACTACAGGTAGCGGGACTTCATCACTAGCTTCCGTTACAGAGTTATTTTCAGTAGAATCGTCTATAACCTCTATATAAGGGTTAACATTAATGTAACGGCCGTCACTTTTGTCGTTTGAGGTAGGGACTACATCAAGGTAAGTACCATCTGCATTATCGGGATCAATGTAAGATCCGCCTCTTTGTTCACCAAGATGTTTATAACCCTCGTCTTGTTCCTCAATCATTTCATAATCTGGGTCAATGTAATTATCAGTTGGTGAGGTAAAATTGGCCTCATATGGACTCTCTTGCATCTTTGGAAGACTTGGTAGGCGCAGTAATTCTTTTCTTCTCTTTTTCAAAAGCATTTTTCTGCGTTAAAAGACATATCAAAAATGAGTACATTATTTAAAATCTAACAAACATATTTTTATAATAATTGACCATTTGCAACAACATTGATTATAAATGTAGTTTTTGAAATGACATACCTGTATAAATGCTAGTAACCAAAAGCGAAGCTATTTTTAATTCAGTTATAACATTTATATTTACATCCACTGAATATGTTTTTCCTTTATTTCTTAAGAAACCCTATTGCGTTCATCACTGCATAAACTACAATAGGCATTTCACCTGTACAGATTTAAACAATAAAATGCTTTCTTTGTTTGTTGTTACTGGAATGAACGGAAGCAGCTGCTGCAGAAAAAAAATACATAACCCGCGTAAGCGGGTTATGTAATTTTTTTTCTGCAATAGCTGCAACCGTTCATTCCAGTAACAACAAACAAAGAAAGCATTTTATTGTTTATATTTATATCTGTTTAAATAATCAATTTAAGTAGGATTAAAAATATTAATTATTGTATTAATGATGCGAACGTCTTTATACGTTTCATTGATGGAACAGCCACTGATTAAGAAATCTGTACCAGGCGACCTGCCTACTGTAGTTTATGCAGTGATGAACGCAATGGGGTTTCTTAAGAAATAAAGGAGAAAATATTCAGTGGATGTAAATATTTCTTAATTAGTGGCTGTTCCATCAATGAAACGTATAAAGACGTTCGCGTCATTAGTACAATAATTAATCTTTTTAATCCTACTTTAATTGATTATTTAAACAGATATAAATATAAACAATAAAATGTCTTTCTTTGTTTGTTATTACTGGAATGAACGGTCGCAGCTATTGCAGAAAAAATTTACATTACCCGCTTACGCGGGTTATGTATTTTTTCTGCAACAGCTGCTTCCGTTCATTCCAGTAACAACAAACAAAGAAAGCATTTTATTGTTTAATAAAATTCATTTCTCATGCAAACTAAGTTTAAACTATAGAAAGTAGAGGCACTGTGAACACTAAGCTCACCAAACTATACCCACGCCTCCATCTGATAATAATGGCCAAACCCAGGTTTTGCTCTGACAGACTCGAAAAAAGTGTCACATCAAAAGTTTGTGCACCGTGACATAACCTAATAATAAGATATTCCAAGACGACGTTTAATTTCATTGAGTGGTATAGGATAACCTGGTGTACGGGATGAATATCCTTAAATGTTATTGATAGCCAGTTTCTATGTTTTGTAAAGAAAATCCAGAAGGGTAATGAATCTAAATGTGAAATAGGACATGCACATGTACAATGGAACTACTTAGAAAAGATTTTTTAAAAGTCTCAGTAAATTTTATTCAGTGGTATAGAGGTTTTGTGAAAAAGAGGTGATTACTTCAAAACGTAACATACACTCGCACAAACGAACATTTTTACGAAGGCACAGACAGACGGACATCATAATAACTATTTACCCCTTCACTTTTCTAACAGATATATCCCCAAAAAGATTAAAAATTGTTTATTACAGGATCCAAAACATAAAATTTTACATATAAAAAGAATAAGTTTCCCCATTTTATGATTCCTTTTTTTTTAAATTTATCAATTAATTCAGCGGAGGTCTTTTAAAATAAATAATAATAATTGTGTTTCTTCATTTCAACATATGTATTTTTTAACAACATAACTTTATCAAAAATGATTGATTGATTGTATATTGTTTAACGTCTTTCTTAAAAATATTTCATTCATATGAAGACGTCACCGAATGCCGGTGAAGGGCTTCAAATTTTGACCTATACTCGGCACTCAGGGCCATTGAGCAGTGAGGGTTCTTTATCGTGCCAGCGCCTACCGTGACACGGGACCTACGTTTTTTTAAAGATCATATCCAAAAGACCTGTGACTTTCACTTCTAGTGCCGAGCGCTTGGCGAAGGAACAGTCACTGTCTTTGTTTATGTCTTAGGTATGACGCGGTGCCGCGATCGAGAATCGAACCCGAGCCTCCCGACCACTAGGCTACGGTGACCTGAGAATAACAAGATTTAACCCCCTTCCCTAAAAAAAGACTCGAAAGATCCAATATTTCTTCTAATTATTGGTCTCCTGATGTATTGTATTTTCAGGGCTGCTGTTGTATTCTTCATTAACTATTATTCATCATTACCTTGCGTTCTAACGGTACTTATTAGGGAATCATTTATCAACTCTGTGTAGGGATTTACATTCATATTACTTTTTTGAAGGCTGCATTACTTCAAGATAGTTACTCTCCTGATTTCTCAGATCCAAGTAAGAAGCTACACTTATTCGCTCTTTGTAAGCTGGAGTTTCGTTTTCTGCCCTTGTAGCCCTACCTTCAACAGAATCGTCTATCAACTCTATATAGGGATTAACATTCTCATAACTTTTTTTCATATTAGGAATGTATTACTTTAATGTTCATAATTTTCCTCTTCTTCAACAATATCATAATTGGGATCATTGTACGGATCATTTGAGAAGGTCAATTTGGTTTCATATGGACTAGATTCTGTTCTCGGAATGGTAGGGAAGTACAAAAGTTCTTTGAGTCTTTTTTCAAGAGCGTTTTGCCTTTTTTTTATTTTTTCTGTATCAAAATATCATTCAATATTACAATTAAATCAACACTTGCTCTGCGTCTTGCAAAGGTGTGTCTGGTCGTTACTCTACAGAGTATTTTTTTTTTCACTTTCTTTTCTAAGTTTTATTTTCCCGTGTTTGTTAATCATTCCAAGGCATAAAAATGTTGCTGTGCGTCATATATTTGATTATTGGTAATTATATCTGTATTTTTTTTTAATTTCTTAATCATTTTTTATCATTTACTACCTGAATTTTTTAAAATTATTTTCCTGAAAAATCATTCCTAGACATATATACAAAGCGATAGTTAAGTGGGGAATTGAAGTCCGTTTTGGTCTTGTTAAAATTGCAATGATTTCAATCTTATTGTTTTATTTGTATTTGTGATAGGATCGCAAAATAGCACATATTGTACAGAAGTGAATCATATACATAATGTATGGGATTTGGTATCCAACAAAGGATCACCAAAAACAATACTTAATCCTCACTGAGAGTAGATTTTAAGATTTAATTATTAGTTCCTAATTTATAGCTATTATATTTCGTTTGAAGTTTAAATGCGTATAAGAATTGTTTTTGAAGAATATGTTCGATAATCATAATTGGGAAAAACCAAACCCCAAGTCCTGTTCAGAAAAAAAATTCTTGTTGTGAAACGAATAGCTTGGTACGTACCTCGTTGCTATCACGCTAAAAATGAGGATGCCAACGAAAAGAACAACAACTGTAGATCCTATAAAAACTGGAAAAAAATTATTAGTTAATAGCTATTGATTTACATCGGTATATATGTAATGTTAAAAAACAACTGACCCTTTCCAGATAATTAATATTACCACATATTGAGTAACAACTTACTAAACAACTGTGTCTGATCTACTTTCCCTGTCATATCCGGCTGGATAACGCTTGATAAATCTGTAATATGCACAAAGTTATTACGAATATAATGTATTATCAAATCAAATCAAGGATAGTCAATGATAATAGCGCTACTGATGTTTTAAGTTGTGAAAATGGTGTCAGACAAGGTGAAAACTTGTCGCTTTTTTTATTTTCAATTTATGTAAATGGCCTACATAATTTTTCCAATAAAATATGTCAATTGGTTTACCCACTATATCTGTTATGTTTGAACAACTTTCATTTAAATGAGTATTTGACATTATTTGCACTATTTTATACCGATGACACCGTATTGATAGCTGAATCTGCCGAGCACTAACAAGCAAAAATTGTTTTGAAAATTATTGCAGAAAAATGGAATTTAAAGATTAATATTAACAAAACAAAAGTTTTGATAATAAGAAAAGGAAAGAAAAAAGAAAAGCCTGAATTAAAACATGGCGAACAGCTGATTGAAGTTGTTCATGAAATTAATTATTTAGGTATTTTATTAAGTAAGCCAGGTTCATTCAAGGAAGCAAAGCAGAAACAAGTTGACAAGGCAAATAAAGCAATATTTGAAATTCTTAAGAAAGACCGCTTACATAATCTATCAATACGATGTCAGTTAGAGCTGTTCGATAAAATTGTTCAGCCTATATTGCTATACAGATGTGAAGTATGGGGATTTTCGAGCAATGCAATTGTAGACAGAGTACATCTAAAATTTTGTAAATTACTTTTAACCTTAAACAATCTACTCCGGACTTTATGGTGTATGGTGGGCTCGGTCGACATCCCATGTCCATTGCAATATAAACGCGTATTACATGTATTTCATACTGGTGTAATCTTAAACTTGGAAAAGAAGCAAACATATCAAGTCTGCTGTTTAAATTAAATGATATTGTAAATCGAAATCTAAGAAGATTGCTTGTATAAATAATGTCTTGAATATTTAAACAATTGTGGACTTTCAAATATTTGGAACAGTCAAGCGTTCAATCCAAATTGGTTAAGAGCGAAAGTAAAACTAACTTTAATAGATCAATTTAAACAAAAATGGAATTCGGATGTTCAAAATTTATCAAAAACCCTAAATTATAGAAGATACAAAGTCGAACTGAAATTTGAAAAAATATTTAGAAATTCTATCACGAAAATAAGTCATAAATTTCTGCAAATTTCGTATTTGTTATCATTATGTAAAGGAGAAAGTCCGAAAACTGTCCATTCTGTGAGAGAAAGAACTGTTCGAGGCCCGAAGGGCCGAGAATAGTTTTTTCTCTCACAGAATGGACAGTTTGAGGACTTTATCCAACTTAAAACATTTTCTCTATTGTTAACTTAATAAACTGTCCCAGGTGATGGTGATGTATTTGCTATGATAACGTAACACATTTGATTGTCCAGAAAGTGGGGGCGAAAACAGTAGCTGTATTGTTTAACTTAATGGACAGTGCCAGGTAAATTTAGATTTAAATGATAGTTCACTGTTCAGGGGTGACCACGTCCCATGTAAAGCTTCATGAGTGAAGATGTCTTCATCGGATGGAGAAAGTAATACATATTTCTCCAAAATACGGGCCAAAGTGTGGTAGGTAGACACAAGCAGAAGCTTGTAGGCTTACAGATTCTGAAGTTGGTGTTCAAGTTTTGACAAAAACTATCGCAGATCTTTGTTAACAATCAGGATTTAAGGGACACTGTGATACGAAACATTCTTTGAGAACAACAACGGCGACCCCCTTGTATGAAGTTTGAGGAAACAGTTTATAACAGAAAAAAACGGGCCACAGATATCCTACAATTGAACCAACAATAAATAGCAACAGAGAGTAAATGGAATAATTCATGGAAATATGAAGGATTCAGATGATGTGTATGAAAAGATAAAATTTGTGATCTCTGTCCCAAAAATGATTCCACCTGCAGTGCATCTAGTGAGATTATTTTTTCATCTGGAAATAACCTTTTTTCTTTTAAATTTTAAATTGCTGTTGGATATATTTTAAACATTCATGGAATGGATCTACCACGTCCAGAATTCATTAACAAATTTTGTGAAGAGGATGAGACGTTTGTATTTAATAAAGAAACTTTTGAATATGGATGTTCTAAAATTATTATGCATCAGGATTTACACATGTGTCTTTTTTGCATTGGTTTTGTCATTTCCAAAGATGACATACTTTTGAACATTTCATATACAATTGTTTGATATTTATGTATGATTGTGCATTAAATCAAAAATTTAATTGCCTATTTTAATTATGTATTGTTTTCAACATTTAAAACCTGTACATTAAGTTACCTTTAATTGTACATTAAGTTGACAAAACGCTGTCGATTAAGTTAAGAATTGAGAGTTTTGTCAACTTAATGTACGGTTACAGGTGACTTAATGTACAGGTTTTAAATATCCAAATCTATTATGCCATGTAATGTACTAAAAGCACTAAGGATTACATAACAAAAATATTTTAATTGCAGATTAAAACTGAACGTTGGTTTAATGAACTAAGAGAGATTAGATTATACAAGAAATGCCAATTAAATGAAATAGGAGATGAATTCCATAACATGTGAAATTGTATGTCAATGACACGTGAAAGAAACAAATGTTTAACACAAAAACAATTACAATTCAAAAATACAAATACATTTAGAGAAATAATGAATTCAGATAAACAGCCATTTTAAAAAAATAGACTCTGTGTATTTGTTATGAAAATTACTCAAACGTGCTCCTCAAACTAGAAAAGATCTAAACCTATAGTTGTACTATTTGTCTATCCTCACACTAACGCATGCCATATATATGTTGTTTTTTTTTTTGTCATCTTTATAGTTTACATTAAAATCTCGCTATGCAATTGTAAAATTGTGAAGAAATCAATAAAACAAGTTGAGCTTTTCAAAAAAGCTTACCGTCTTTAGCAACAATTTTAAACAGTAAACAGATATACACTTAACAAGCCGTATAATTCTTTTGAATTTCTTGATTTTGTATTTCTAAATTAGCTTTTTAAGGGCATTAGCCCTACCACGGTTGTCGCTCGGTCATCTCCGTAAACTTTGACTGGCCGAGAGCTTTCGGCAAACCTCGGCTGATTCCCATTCACTCTTCAAACAAGAAAGGGGAAAAGAATAATAACAAATTGTAAAGCCTGCTAGCAATAACTATCAAATTTTATTTATAATGAAATTAAAGAGACCTTTTTTATTTATTGCTATAAAAAATATCATGTTATTAAGAAATAATTACTGCTGATTTTGTTGTTCGTTTTGTCATTTTTTTAAGATTGGAAATCTTGCAAAATTGTTAAGCCGTACGAAAAATAAATCATCAGAAAGTTATCTCCCTTGCCTTGAACAACATTTCAACCAATGAAATAATGGAAAATTTTCTCATCATGCAATTTCTACCAATCACAAAAAGAGAGGAAGTGCATAGTCCGAAGACTGTAAAAAAACTTCAACTATACAATACCGTCTTCCAAGGAAGACGGTAATCAGTTCAGTGGAGAAAAACCTATTTTCAGGAAAGGAAAGTATAACTAGGGAAAAGGTGATTACTAATAATCATGCTCAACAGTCCAATCATACAATTCAAATTATGAGCACAGTAAATATGAACCTCTGAAATCAGGGACAGGATTATTTGGAAGACATAGCTCTCTAATGTAGGAGAGACATGTAATACTACATTATTAAATACATGCCCCAAGAAGCCAAGATATGGTGTCATTTAATTGAGGAGGAATTGTCTAATTCTTTTGATTTTATAATGTGATCAATCGAGTGGCTTGTGTGATAATTTGCATATACGCCAAAGCAATCCATTGATAATTGTCATGAAATAAAAAAACTGACAGTTATTCCTTATATTCACATGCCTTGATTTCACAAATTCACTTGCTCTAAAACCTGTTTCTGTTCCCATTTTCCCGCCCACACATGGTCCTTTTTAACTGTGCATATCGATAAACCAGTAAATTTATGTAGAAATAAAGAATTTTTTTTAATTTGTAATTTTATCTCGGACAAAGACATTTTAAATGTAAATAAAGGCGAATGTGACTCCTAGTCACTGCAAACTTAAGTCGTATTTGACGGGAGAAAGTCCTTGTCTTATATCACACCACACCTTTTAAGTCTTAAAAAGTTTTAAAATTCTATTGTAAAAGTCATGGATCTCTACTTTCGATTGAAATTTGAGCAACATTTAAGCAATTATGAAATTTAAACAATACTTTAATTTCTCCGGGTTAAAAGTTCATTTTTACAATATTGCAAAATCCTCACTCTAAAGTGATCCCGCTTACATAACCGTGCATGGTTAGACTTCTGACTTCAAAAGCCATCTTGCGCTATAAAAATATGTCAAGACTCACTGACTAGATCTCAATCAGTTTTTAACCCGCGGAGATTTGTTTGCTAACACTATTGTTACTATAAATCTAGAACGTGCAATAAATACCTTCTGTCGACAGTGGAAACTCAGATATTTTCGATATACCTGCAAAACAAAACACCCATGAAAATTAAAATAAATCTTTAAGCAGTGGTTTAGATCATATTTGAAAATTTACAAAATTATAAGTTTAAAAACAGAATTGCAATCAATAGGTTATTTAGATAATACCTGGTATAACATGGATAGGTTATGTTAAAACCGTTTTAAGAGACAGAGTCGTCGATTAAAGGTGACTCTTTTACATCCACAGTTTATTTATATAGACTTCACTACAGAACAACTTACAATGTAGATGTCAAATATCCACATGGAGGTAAAAATATCATAAATATTTTTTTGGTAAATTTTAAAACTTGTTTTTCAAATTTTATTGAAATGTTTTATTTAAAGTTTTTTTTATTACCAAAATTTCAGAACTTTTAGTATAACATGAAGCATATCTTCTTCAGAATAGCACGCACAATGAAAAGACCTCTTAATACCTTATATAAATTTTATTAGAAAAAATGGTTTCACCTAAAAAAAAAAAATAAATCATTATCTTTTTAGTATGTGCATAATTTATTAGGAAAAAAATGATCTCTAGAGATACAATGAATTTATTTCAATAATTTGCATGTGACAGATTGAATGAAGAATGTTTTTTATGAAATGAAAATTCCAATTTTATCAAAAGGCCCATGGATCACATCGATCACCTGAGCACTGTGGCTAGGAAAAAAAGCAGAATTCAGTTTATTATATAAAAGTTCAAACCAAAAGTGATCCCAACCAATCCTCAAAACGGGAGAGGGTATGATTTGAACAAACTTGAATCTTCTCTACCTGAGAATGCTTCCATATGAATATGAGTAATCATGACTTTGCCATTCTGAAAAAGAAGATTTTTTAATGATTTTTTTTTTACATATTTCTTATTAGAACTTGGATTCCCTGTTGTGAGCCCACCCTACCCCCAGAGGTCATGATTGTTACAAATTTTAATATAAACTACATAAGGATGTTTTCATATACAGGTTAATATGACTTATTATGGTCTTGCTATTCTTGAGAAGAAGATTATAAAAGAATTTTCCTATATATGTCTTTGTAAAACTTTGATCAGACATTGTGGCCCTACCCTACCCACCGAGGGTCATGACTTGATCAAACTTGAATCTATACTGCCTGTGAATGCTTCTATATGAATATGATCATTCATGCCTTTGCTACTCTTTGCTATTCTTAAGAAGGAGATTTTAAAAGAAATTTCCTATATATTTCCATATAAAACTTCCATCACTAATTATCGCCCCGCCCTACCACTATTGGTCATTATTTGAAGAAATTTGAATCTACACTGCCTGACGATGCTTCCCTATAAGTTTCATCTTTCCTGGCACAGTGATTATTGAAAAGATTTTTTATCATACCATCAAGTTTGCACTATTATACCCGCACTTTCTAAAGAAATTTCGGGTATATTGTTGTTACTCATGTCCGTCCATCCGTCCGTCCGTCCGTCTGTCACACTTTTCTTCCCTGAACTCCTCTTACATTTTACACAGTAGCTTAATCATCCTTTAGGAGATGTTTGGTGGTGTCATGTAGATGTGCAGTAAGGTTTCGGAATTTTGATTTTGCCCTGGGGGGTCAAATGGGGGTCGAAAATAGACGTTTTTGTGCAAAAAGTCCCTTCTTCCATGAACTCCTTTTACATTTTACTCAGCAGCCTGATCACCTTTTGGGGGATGATTGGTGGTGTCATGTAGATGTGCAGTAAGGTTTTGTAATTTTGATTTTGCCCCGGGGGGTCAAATGGGGGTCGAAAAATGACATTTTTTATGCAAAAAGTCCCGTCTTCCCTGAACTCCTTCTACGTTTTACTCAGCAGCCTAATCACCTTTTGGGGGATGATTGGTGGTGTCATGTAGATGTGCAGTAAGGTTTCCGAATTTAGATGTTGCTACAGGGGGTCAAATGGGGGTCGAAAAATGGTGTTTTTTATGCAAAAAGCCCCGTCTTCCCTGATCTCCTTCTACATTTTACACAGTAGCCTAATCATCTTTTGGGAGATCTTTGGTAGTGTCAGGTAGATGTGCAGTAAGGTTTCGGAATTTAGATTTTGCCCCGGGGGATCAAATTGGGGTCGAAAAATGACGTTTTTTTATGCAAAAAGCCCCGTCTTTCCTGATCTCCTCTTACATTTTACTCAGCAGCCTAATCACCTTTTGAGAGATGGTTGGTGGTGTCATGTAGATTTGCAGTTAGGTTTTGGAATTCTGATTTTGCCCCTGGGGGTCAAATGGGGGTCGAAAAATGATTTTTTTATGCAAAAAGCCCCGTCTTCCCTAATCTCCTCTTACATTTTACTCAGCAGCCTAATCATCTTTTGGGAGATGGTTAGTCGGGTCATGTATATGTGCAGTAAGGTTTCGGAATTTTGATTTTGCCCCAAGGGGGTCAAATGGGGGTCGAAAAATGACGATTTTTATGCAAAAAGCCACGTCTTCCCTGAACTCCTCTTACATTTTACTCAACAGCCTAATCATCTTTTGGGAGATGGTTGGTGGGGGCATGTAGATGTGCAGTAAGGTTTCGATATTTTGATTTTGCCCCGGGGGTCAAATGTGGGTCGAAAAATGATGTTTTTTAAAGCCCCGTTTTCTCAGAACTCCTCTTACATTTTACTCAGCAGCCTAATCACCTTTTAGGAGATGGTTGGTGGTGTCATGTAGATGTGCAGTAAGGTTTTGGAATTTTGATTTTGCCCCAGGGGGTCAAATAAGGGTAAAAAAATGACGTTTTTATGCAAAAAGCCC
Organism: Saccostrea cuccullata; assembly: GCF_032062105.1. Taxonomy (NCBI): domain Eukaryota; kingdom Metazoa; phylum Mollusca; class Bivalvia; order Ostreida; family Ostreidae; genus Saccostrea; species Saccostrea cuccullata. The sequence continues at coordinate 21,269 of NW_026926294.1, forward strand.
CGTCTTCCCTGAAATTCTCCTACATTTTACACAGTAGCCTCATCATCTTTTGGGAGATGGTTGGTGGTGTCATGTAGATGTGCAGTAAGGTTTTTGTAATTTTGATTTTTCCCGGGGGGTCAAATGGGGGTCGAAAAATGACGTTTTTTGTAGTCCTGTTTTTCCTGAAGTCCTCCTTAATGTTACTCAGAAGCCTAATCATCTTTTAGGAGAGTTAAATATTTGAAAATTATGTAAAACATCAACGTCAAGGGGTAAAAAAGCATCGCATGCTGGGAAACACCTTGAATTTTTATGAGTAATTAATGTACATGTCAAATGTGAGAGTCATATCTCATCTCAATCAAAAGTTATAAGCAAATGCAACATTTTTGAAAAGTAAGTTAACCTTCAGGGTCAAGGTCACAGAGTAGAAGTCATGATTCATTTGGAAAGATCTTATCACAACTAATAATATATATGCATTATAATATGAATGCCCTAACTTTTGTCTTTCAAAATGATGAATTTATAACAATTTAATTTTTTTGCAAGTAGGTCAAACTTCTAGGTCATATGTAAAAAAAAAACATGCCATTCTCACAGGTAAATACTAGTACATAAGTTTAATATGAATGCCTTGTCTCTTCTCATTCAGTAGATATGACTGTGATGACCAAGGTTAATTTTATTCAGACAGAAGGACAGTCTGACATACAAATGTACATATTTCTATATGAATTGCATGGGTAAAATTGGACCAGTGGTTCTCTAGAAGTTAAAAATGTAAAAAGTTTTCAGACAAACAGATGGACGACATGTCACGACATACGTTATAATGATTAGGAAACCAGAAAAGCTCAAATGAGTGTTTTGAAAGGGTTACAATATGGTTGCAGTATTTGAAAAGCTGTTTTTTTCATGCAGAGATATGCATGACCAACATATTCATGTTTTATATTTTATTTAGTAATTTGTTTGTTTGTTGTGAATACATCTCTCTCGGGTATTTTTCCCTCATATGGAGACACCACCAAATAATAATGAAGACAAGATGTGTTTGTGAAACACTGATGCCCCTGTATGGAAGCCTATGGCGAAGGTTGAAGTTTCTCAAATATATGTCAAACTCAAAGGTCAAGTTCAAAGTCTTGTCACAAGGAATGCACATGTGAAATAAGTAATCCCAAGTACTTCCTGTTCAAAAGTTAATTGCCAAGGTTAATTTTTTAAGTGGTTCAAACTCTACGGTCAAGGTCAAACATATTTATACCTGTTGACATTTCACAATGAATACACATGTTAAGCATGAAAGCCCTAGCACCTACTGATCAAAATTTAGGCCAAGTTTAAAGTTGGGTATTTTTCTTGTAAAAATGTGTATTCTAGGTCAAGTGATCAGAGGTAAAAATTAATGGTACCCAAATAAAAGGTCTTAATTGTCACAAAAAATAAACCTATAAAATGTGGAAGCCATTTGTATAGCCCATCCCACTTAAAACTTATGGGCAAGGTTATAATTTCTGCAGACAAATAGACAGACATAATATAAACACAAGAAACAAAATATGTACATAATTAGTCAAATGGAAAAAAAAATATACTATTTAATTGGAATCACAAAATAGATTGTTATTTCAGGGATAGGGAGTGGGTAGGGAGATTGGACCCCCCCCCCCCCTGGAATTTCCTTTGTTATTTAAACAAGACTATATACTGAATCAAATAAAAAATGACTTTGTACATCCTCCCCCTAACTTAGAAAACATTGACCCCACTATCATTGTTTTTATTTTGTTTTCAGTTTATGAGTTTTTTTTTTTTCTCCTGCTTGTCAGGAAATTCTAGGCATGAATTTTTTGACTGAGATGTGAACCCCCCTCCCTACTCCCGAAAAAAAAAATTCTGGATCCGCACCAGTATTGGCAGTAACTGAATGTCACATCGACAAGGGGAGATAACTTCACAATATGAAATTCGTCTAGTGTGGCATGCGATAATCTTTGACCCTTTTTGAACTTTAACCTAATCGTTTGGGTTTTATTTTACCCCCCACCATACTTAAACTTGTACTTACCGACCTCCATAGGTCTTGTAAACTTCGTGAAATATAAATCAAATTATAACACAAAATGAATTTATCCAATGCACACCATTCTGCAGTATGTTATAATGCTATTCCATTCGGAAAACCTTCGTGCCGTCGATTCCGTCACCTTATCAGATAAAGTGGGAATCGGCCGAGGTGTACCGAACGGAGTATAATCTAAAAATATGATAATGGGTGACGCAACGTGATGTGATGTAGAATTTACATGTCAAGAACAAATTTTTAATTAATTCATAACAAACAATGTTTTAACAAAACTGTTCCATCTAGACTATTCCAAAAAGTATGTACTGTGTGATTGTGGTGTCGAGGGGGGAGGGGGATTAGTAAATTTAAAAAGGTCCTAGTGGACTTTTACGAGAAGCGCGGACTTTCACAATCGACGCTTACTTTACACAGGTTAAATGTACGGGAGTTCGTTTTAAATATAAATATTGAAATAAATAGTTGATAATAAGATACGATTAATTTGGTCATTTAAAGAAAATACTACGTTGTTCAGAAAGACTTTAAGGAATTCCCTGCAAAAAAAGTACTTGAGCTAACTATAGTTAACATTAGTTTACTCTTAGTTAAGTATAGTTACTGTATATATTGTAATTTTTGAACAAAAGTTTTTACTAAAGTAAATCAAAAGTTTTACTATAAATTTCATATAGATGTTTGATTATCTTATTATCCTACAGCCATTTTTCTGACGTTTCTAGTATATAAATATTGGATGTAGTTGAGTGAAACGTTGAAAATTTTCACCCCAAGAAAACCATTGTCAATCGAGGCGCAGCCGAGATTGACAATGGTTTTATTGGGGTGAAATACAGTTTTTACTTTAAAATTTTTCTTTGGCTAGATTATACGTAGGTGGAAAACGCAATTGACCAAATTAAGAATTTATGAATTCACCATATCTGTTGATTATTTTAAACACGTAAATAGTCTTGTTTGTAGTCATACCGGTATTAATTTTCCTTTTCTGATGTTTTTTTTTTTCGGGACAAAACTGCAAATTATTCACTTCATTAAATTTTCATGACAAGAGAATTTTGGTTTGTTTATTTTTTGAATGGATTGGACCCCCCCCCCCCCTTAAATCAGGATCCGTGCGAGTTCATATATTATATGAATGATTATAATTTTAACCCAAATGTGCATACAATGACGCATGATTAGGTACACATGTTATTGTTAATTCAGCATGCACGACCCTTGTGTTTTGAATGATCACACAAGCAGTAGCCTATACTATAATTTCAACCCCTTAAAAATTGAAAACTTAACATTCACTGTTTCATGACTTTCCGGATTAAACAATACTTTATCAATACTGTGAATACAGTTACATGTACAAAAATAAATCCCTCTATTTTCTCGTAATTTTTCATTTTGAAAATTTGTCTTTGTATAGGCACCAGAACTGGGGCTGGGGGGTAGGCATCGTCTGGAAATACATGTAGGTGTAGTCGAACTACCCTACCCTGATGAATGCCTTTTGCTAGGTGACAAAATTTATCCAAACCGATATCCAATCCAGTCACGTAGCATCGTTTTTGAAATGGGTGGGGGGATAGCCTGAGATCTGAGATAACTTGGGGGGGGGGGGGGGCACTATAAAACAGATACACGGTCGGGGTGTTCCTGATATAAGGAAATTGAATAGCCTGATTTCAGAAGACATGTGTACGGTAGAGAGCACACTATGTAAAATCAAAACGTATATGATCTGAGTAGTGTATGGAGAAAACGAAGACATAAATTACGACGAGTTTTTTATTAGATATTGTATATGGCCTCATTTATAGAAGAAATGAAAAATAAAACATTTTATTACAATTTTTTTCTTCAATCAACATAAAGAGTATAAGATTGAAATTTTTAAGTTATTTTTAATTGAAAAGTTGATGCTTAGATTGGTATATTTTATAGTTTCCTTTATTTGAACTACTAGTTACTGTACTTTAAGAATTTTTAATCACTTTTAGGTTTTATATCTTTTGTTAACTGGAAAGTTAAAATTAAAGAAATCACAATCAATATATATGATAGCGTCTCTGTTTGAGGGAACAAATTCTTATACTGGACGTAAAGTACATGCAATCAATCAACCATTCACTAATTTTCATCGCGTGGTCGTCAACTTTAAAAGTCATCTTCGATCTTACTTTTATTTAAGATTTAATTATATCTACAGAATAAATGAAAATGATCAATTCTGTGCCTCCTTACATAAGGCAGGTTTAAATGTAAATGTAAGCGTCGATTGTGAAAGTCAGCGATTCTCGTAAAAGTCCATTATGAGCAAAACATTTTTCAAAATCTAATTTACATGTACATCATTTATAGAATTCAAACTGGTATATAATGAATTAAGCATGTAAGCATGTGAATACATGTAAATTACAGGCACGTAGCAACCGGGGGGGGGGGCTGCCCCACTTTTTTTCCCAACATTACCTGTACTATAAGAAATGTCCATTGAAAAGATGGTTGCCCCCCCCCACACACACACCCACACTTTTTACCACAGTATATACATAGCAAGGAAATATGGGGGAAAATTTGGGAGTGAAAGTAATTTTGCCTTGAAAAAAAAGGTGGCCACTACCCACCCCCCCCCCCCCCCCCCCCATTTCATTTTTTTTTCCTTGTAATTTTTTTTAGGTAAGTAAAAAAAATTTCTAGGTTGGCCCCCCTCCCTACTTTCAAAAATGATGTGACGTGCCTGAATTTATAGAGAATTTTTTTTTTACTTTTTCCTTCATTTGGCCTCACCGTAGGATTGTGTATTTAGATGCAAACACCTTAGTGCGGGTATTACTGTCTCATGACAGCATCTAGTTTTGAATTATCTCCCCTTAAATAAAGGTATGACCCTTCATTTGAACAAACTTGAATCTCTTTGATCCAAAGATGTTTTGAGGCAAGTTTGGTTGAATTTGCCCTGTGAAGTCGAAAAGTTTACAAACCCACAGACAGGCGAATAGCTTGACAGACGGACGCCGGACAAAATGTGATCAGAAAAGCTCACTTGAGCTTTCAGCTCAGGTGAGCTAATTTAAAAATATTTGGAATAAAAGATCCACTTTCAAGAGATTATTCCTAGTTATCCAAGACTCAAATCACTAGGGAACGTTTGAACATTACATCTAAAATTCATAACACAGCTTTAAATTTCCAGTGAATATATTTTAAATCAATAAGAAAAGTAGATAAAACAACACCAGCACAAGAAATAGTGCGAGTAAACAATTTATTTTTTTCCAAAAGGTTGTGGATTTTAACTCAATTTTCACCATACAAACATGACAAAATGATAAACCTCATTGCTCCGCTATGACATTGCATATTACCTGCTTGGCGAATATTTTGCTTTTTTTTTTTTTTTCTTTTCTTTTTTTTTGGGGGGGGGTTCTGCTTAAAAGCAGTCCTTCTTAGTTTATGCATAATGAATCCTTTACTTTGTCCTTTGTCCTAGCTATGTTTACAACATGTTTCATTTATTTTGAAAGCGCTTTATAGGTCAGGGTCATATTATAAAGGTACCTGGACAGTTCGTCTCCATAACTAAACGAAAGAATCAATGGATACTAATTTTGTTTTGTAGTGCGTCATCAAAAAATGTTGAAATGGGCCTCCTTAAATTGTGATTCCAAAAAACATATGTTCGTACGAGACAAATAGTTTGATCTATGAAATGTACAAAATGTGCAAACATTTAATAGTCGCTTTAGAAAAGGAGAGAGTAGTGTTTTCCTTCAATAAAAGATATCTTTCTCAATTTCTTCTTTTTTTCTAGAAAATTTCATTTTCGAGGCAAGCCTGATTTTCTATAATATAATGTTTTTTCAGCAAAAAATTCAAAAAGACAAACGGACCTCCCCCCCCCCCAAAAAAATAAATAAATAAATAAATAAAAAAAATTGGAAATAACTCAGTCTGTATTTTAAATTTAGAAAAGTAAAGGTTACATGTAACTAATACACTTTCATTTTCAATTAAAATATAAAGATAAGAACCGATTCTTAAAACTGATCATGGTATCGGAATACATCCTCATCATTTATAAATCTATTGTAAAGAAATTAAAATTATATATAGCAGTTAGTATGCAATCAATTCTTCAACACAAAAAAAGATTAGAATGTGAAAATGTAAATAAAACTATTCTTACAAATATTTAGAAAGGCAGCATATTCTTGAAATTCGCGTGCTAATCGCCTTGCCAATAT